>NC_133620.1:450570479-450840138 GCF_048593235.1 Sminthopsis crassicaudata
GAAAGAAAAATCAATAGAATGAAAGCTAGATTGATAGAAAGAAAGTTTGGCAGATAAAAGAGAAATGGAAAATAGTTAAAAAGAAAGGTAATTAGAAAAATAGAATGAAAGACAGAAAAATAGGTAAAAAGAAAGAGAAAAATAGAATGAAAGATGGAAAATAGGTTAAAAGAAAGATAGGTAGATAGAAAGTAAAATGAATGGTAGAAGGAAAGAAAAAGAAAGATGGTAGATAGAAAAATAAAAGGAAAAAATAGATAAAAAGAGATGGAAAGATAGATAAAAAGAAATAGAAAATAGAATGAAAGATAAAAGAGCTAGAAAGAGATACATACCAAAAAAAAAAAAAGGTGGAAGGTGATATCTGAGAGGACAAAGTTATTGGCAGTTGGTCATCTGGGAGAGGTTTCCTGGAGCTGGTGGGTTCTGAGCTGGGTCTTGTAGGGAGCCAGAGGTGAGGAGAGAGGACCTTCTAGGTGTCGAGCCTGGCTGGCCTACCCTAGGTCTCCAGGCCCTGATTCCATTAGCCCAAGTATCTCTGATGGTCACCTTACCCCAAGCAGGGGGTCTGTCCCCTGGAGTACTGGGCTTCCTTCTTAGCATTTGGGAGGAGGGAGAGCCAACCTAAGCTAGGGAGGGAACCCCAGCTTCCACCCAGCTTGTGACTGACAGCTGCTTGATAGGTCAGACAGCTAAGTAAACACAGTAAGGGAATCAATAGCTGTGCTCCTTGATCAAGGGTGTGGCTAAGTTGAGAGCAGGGGTTCTGACGGTGCAGGGATGGATGTCTCCTGGACCTGGGATGGCCCAATTGGCAGCATCTTGCCATGCCCTTTGTCCCAGAGAGCAAGCTATATCAGGGGTGAAGGCAGAACTGTGTGTGCCCCAGGAGGCTCAAGCAGGATTCCGGTCAGAGAAAATTCTCACCCATCATTCTGCTATTGCTGGGACCCAGGAAGGAACACTGATGGTTCTCCCTCTTTTAAAGTCATAGAGAATAATTAAAGCCTTGGGTTAGCATATGACGGGAGGTAGAGAGAGGTGACTGCATCGAGAGCTGGCTTCCAAGTCCAGAAGACCTGACCTATGCTGTCTTGTGTGATCTTGGGCAAGTCCCTTAACTTGCGAGACCCTGGAGTTAACTCCTAAAGACTGACGCGAACATTAATTTCCACTGAACCCATAGAGGAAGTTTCCTATGTGGAGCTTGATGAAACTACAGGACCAGTTTAATACACATTTAAAACATGTACATATACATATATAGTACACAAACGTGTATAATGCAATACGCATGTATGTGCACGTATATTATAATACACACATAGACACGTGTGCATTATACACACACAAACAAAAGCACTTGTTTGCCCTAGTTTCCTTCTCTGTCAAAATGAGCCGGAGAAAGAAATGGCAAACTGCTCCAGTGTTTTTGCCAAGAAAACCCCAGATGGGGTCACAGAGAGTTGAACAGGACCGCAATGACTGAACAACAGGAGTTCTGGGAACCAGAAGTTTGAGAATTATTATAGGGGCTGGGACCAGTACGGCACAGATTCTGGAAAAAGCTCCAGCTCTGGAGGCAGAGGACCCGGGTTCAAATCCTTTTTGCTGCCTACTTCCCAGTGGCTGTCGGCAAGTTCAAGGCCCTTCGCCTCCCTGGAACCCAGATTCCCCTTCTGTAAAATGAAACCTTATAGGGAGGGCCTCCAGCTGGAGATCTGTAACCCCTTGACCTGGAAGACCTTGGATCACTGGGACCCCTTGGTTTCCTCACTTGTGTAACAGACATAATGTTTTTGTACCCATATCCTCAATCCCAAGAGGCAGACAATGGCTGTAGCATAATCTATGTACTTTGACACCTTCAGAAATGTCCATTATTCTCGGTATAAAGCCAACTTGACAGGATATCCCACCAGCCTTTAGTGCCACTTTGAGGTTTGGGGCTTTAAAATACTTTTTCTTTCATCAGTCAACAGATTTATTTTGAGTTGCTTTTGAGTACAAGCTGCTGTGGGTGGGTACAAAGAAGTCAGTCTTGGTCCCTGTTATCCATAACTATAGGGATCCGAGGCAAGATCCATGTGCATCAATCAATCCATCAATCGATCAAGTCCTACTAAGCATCTCTTGTGTGCCAGGCCCTGTCCGAGGTGCTGAGAATACAAATTAACTAAGAAAGGAACAAATATTTATTTTTAGTGCCTGCTATTTGCTAGGGCTGGAGATACAACTCAATCAATCAATCTGCAAATGCTTATTAAGTTGTGGTATAAGGGATATAGTGATTTAAGAGCTTACGAGAGGAATTGGTCCCTTTGGGCTAGGGGCAGGGAAGACTTCCTGCAGGAGGTGACATTTAATTAATCCAGACCTTGAAAGAAGAACAGGGATTATAAGAGGTGATGATGGATTACCTCCCAAGACCTTCCCTTCAAACATCTCCTTTTGAGCCAAGAACTGGCACATCTTGCCCTAAGTGACACAGCCAGGTTGGGTTCCAGCTCTAGCCTAGAACTTCCTGTCCAGAGGTGGAACTAGAAACCAGCTGTGTCCACTCTGCAGCTTGTCTTGTGTGACCTTGAGCCAAAGTACTGACGCGTTCTTTCTCTTCTCTCCTATAGGTTCGGTAAGAGAGTTTGCTTTCCCCTGATGCGTGCCTGTGCCTCCTCGGGGGCGGGAGAGCATCATGCTCTCCCACACTGGGGCTGCCTTCCTGGGTCCCTCCTTCCTCCATCCTTCTTTGGAGCTTGAAAACAATGATGTGGCCAGATGTGTTTTGAAATAGCTGGGAGCTCTGAAACGAGTGGAATTCAACTACAGCAACATCTCGGAGAGGGCCCTTGGGCCCCAGGGACCCCACAGCCAGTTTGACGTGCGCCCCATTCGCTGGGGTCCCTTGAGTACCCACATATGTCTTCTCTGAAATTTGGATTATTTCTTTATTTGCCGTGAAGCAGCTGGGTTATGGAGGAGGGGAGGGACTGGTTGGAAGCTTGCAGAGGTTTTTTTAGTACATCTGGGCTGCTGCCGCTGATTATGTTCAGATAGACTAGAATGCAGGGCTTCTTAAACTTTTTCCACTAGCAATGACCCTTTTCCGCCCGAGAAATTTTGACATGACCCCAGGTAGATAGGAATATGAATCAAACATTTACTAATAATAAATCATAATTTCGTGATACATTCAGTTGCATGGGGTTTTGACCCATAGTTTAAGAGGCTGGAGACTATGGCTTCCAATGCTCTGTGACAACTGCCCCGCCCCACCCTTGCCAGGTTACTTTTGCCTTTATCTCCGAACTGGCTTCTTGGACCTCCTTCCTGTTCCTGAAAGGAAAGCCTCTTAGAGGCACAAAAGCCATGCTTGACTCAGTCATCTAAGAGTCCGTTCCATCAAGAGGCATTGGCCGAGCAAGCGTGCACTCTGTGCTTAGCCTAGCTCTCTCTGTTGTTGTTCAGCTTCCCCAAGGAGGGTGTGAGGGAAAGAATTCTGGACCCAGAATCAGGACAGACCCAACTTTGATATAAATACTACTAGCCCTGACCTTTTTCCTGGCCATGTGACTATGAGCAAGTCCATATGGCCTCCATTTCCACATCTGTGGAATGGAGATAAAAATACCAGTGGCTCTTCCTTCCGAGGATTTTGGGGAGGCCAGCAATATGTTTTAAGATTAAAAAAAAGCTAAATGTAGATCATGGGATCTGGAGCTAACAGGGAACTCAGAAGTTGTTTCAACCCCCTCATTTTGCAAATGAGGAAACTGAGGCAAAGAGAAGTGACTTGCTTGGATCACACAGAAAATAAGCATGGGGGGGATCTGAAACATGCCCTCTGAATTCTCTTTGCAAATGTTAAAAGGAACTATAGAAATAGTATTATTGTTGTTATTGCTATTACAGTTTGGCCATCCCTAATTTATAATTTAATTATAACCTGTTATCAATAAGTTTTAAAATGAAACTTCCACCATCAACAACTTCCCTGGAGAAGTCTGTGCAGAAGCAGTCACCTCGCATGGCCTCTTCCTGGCCAACCTAAGTCTATGGGTTTTATTAGTTGAGTGGGGAGACAGAAAGCCTTGGGAATATGTATGTATCTCAACTGCCCTTGCAGTCTATACCGGGGAAACAGATATGAGTGGCTTGAAATTGTAGAGGGAGGAGCGCCACCTAGGGATGATCACTGAAAATTTCCCCGCCATCCCTCATTATAGATTGTGATGACGATGATGATGGTGATGTTGGTGGTGATGCTGATGGGATCTCTGATTTCACTGGTCTAGGAGCTCCCAGCGAAGAAATTCCCTTCCAGGGCAGCTCTGTCCCTGCTCTGAAATTTAGAGTCTCCAAGCAAGGGTTCTTAGATTTCTGTCACAACCCCTTCCAATGAAGCCTCTAGCCATAGACTATAGAATAATAAGCTTCAGAATAATGTTTTTAATACATAGAATATGTATTGAATATGTGTTAATTATTATGTTATATAATGAATAAATAATTATGTCTAATATGTAACAATGTATATTTTATATAATTAATAATATGCTATTATTAATTATATATAATCAGTAATATAATTCCCTCAATATTCAATGATATTATAATTCCCTCTATCAGTGCAGCTCTGTATCTGCTTTGAAATGTAGACTCTCCAAACAGGGGTTCTTAGATTTCTGTAACATACTCCTTCTAGTGAAGCTTATGGCTCCTCAGAATAATGTTTTTAAAACATAGGATGTGTGTTGATTATTACATATTATATAATTGATAAATAATTGTATGCAACATATAACACAATGTATGTTTCATATAATTATAATCAATATTATAATTTTACCTAATAATATATTATCAATTATATATTATGTAAAGTCAACATTATCATAATTATATATAATAAGAAATATTATACAAATGTTAAATATTATGTTTTTAAAATACATAGGATAACAAAGGAAAGCAGTTATTGACATGTAGTTATCAAAATGTTTTTAAAAACAAGTTTACAGACTCCAGGTTAAATGTCCTTATTTTCCAGAGTTTCCTGGGGCCACTTAGCGGTCAAGCATCTTGTTCAGGGGCACAGCGCCAAAATTTGTTAGAGATAGAAGCAGGATCCAGGCCTTCCTGATTCCCAAACCAGCTCCCTGTCCCTCTCGGGGATATTACTTTCGTCTTTATCATTATCATTCTTGACCATGTAACCTTCTTCCAGGGAATGAACCCGGGAGGAGGAGGAGGCTATTGGGAGATAGTGCCTAGTCTTGGTTTTATCCCTGCTCCCATGGGCATGCATACACCTTAGTGAAATGGTCTACAAGCTCTCTCTTTTCCAAGTGTCCTTTAAATAGAGCACAGAGAAAAGCTACATCCTTTTCTTCTGTTTACAATCCTTGCTAACATGGGGCAAGGAGCATGGGATATTGGGGAGGAGCACTGATTTAGGAATATGATGACTCAGGTTGAAATCCTAGCCCTACTTTTTAGTAGTTGTGTGACTTTTGGGAAAATCCTCCTTTGTGAAGTGAGAGGGCTGGGCTAGATCATCTCTTAAAGAACTCTTCAAGAGGTTGGTTCCAGCTTTAGGTCTGATGATTTGCCTTAATTAAATGTCAGAGCTGCTTGTGCCCGACCTGTGGCAGAGCACTCCAAGCTCCCATTGGTCTGGTCAGCCACAGTTGGGCACACTAACTCAACTTGAACATAACGATGCCATTTGGGTACACTTTGAGAACTAAGGACAGCAATCAACCTAACCAATGTCAGGGCACTTTAAAACAGCCTCCCATAGGGGCTAGAAACCTCCCTCCCCCAGACCAACCTATTCTTAACATTGCCATAGAGACTGGAGGCTTCATCCCTGTACTGGCATAGGAAACCTAGAGAAGGACTTCAGGCTTGTGGTCCAGTGAGATTTTCTTAAGTCCTTGCTTGTCCAAAGCCTGTTTTCCTTTTCTTAAGACAGCTGCTTAATTCCTTTTAGGTCCAGGAGTCTGTTTGTTTTAGGTGGTCTCACTTGTGGACTTCTCACTGTTTAGAAAACTGAAGTTGTGTGTGTGTGTGTGTGTGTGTGTGTGTGTGTGTGTGTGTGTGTGTGTGTGTCAGAGAGAGAGATCTTTGTATTTATAATTCTGCATTGGGAGAGCTAGTTAGCCTGTTATAAGCCATGTGATTGGTAGAAAATCTGACTTTGTTTGTGTATTTGTATACATGTATGTATGTGTGTGTATACAAGAAGCAAGAGAATGAAGAAATGAAAAAGCATGTATTAAGTGCTTACTCTGTACCAGACAGAGTACCGAGGCTGACTAGGGATTCAGATACAAAATGAGACAGTCTCTGCTCTTGAGAAATTTACAGTCTAATGAGGGATGGGGAAGAAGAGAATGGATACATTGAATGAATGAAAAAAAACCATATATTAAATACTTATTGTATACCGGGGACAATACTATGACTTATTAGGATTACAAATACAAAAATGGTCTCTTATTTCAAGAATCTTACATTTTAATGAGGAAGGGGGGAGAAAGAGAATGAATGAAAAAGCACGTATTAAGTATTTACTGTGTTCCAGGCTAGTCCAGAGTCTAGCTAGGGAATCTAGATGCAAAAGGTTAAATAATCCCTGCTTTCAAAAAGATTAGACTCTTAATTGTGCTGAATTAGAGTAGGAGAAAAGAGAAAGAAATGAATGAAAAGTATTTATTAAGTGCTTACTGTGTACCAAATACAATGCTAAGACTGGCTGGGCATTCCAGTCTCGGGCCTGAGGAGCTTACATACTAACTGAGGCCCGTGCAGTAGGAATAGGCAGCGAGGTGTTAATTTGCACTTTATGTTTGGCATGTTGGTCCTTGCTTCAGACCACCAGGTGTGTGAGTTCCCTGTCTCCTCCTGCACGTTTCCCATCCCAGTAGGGAGGAGACCATCAATCAGTACCTCTGGGAAGACTGTGAACCCTGAGAGGGTTTAGGGCTGAAACTGAGAAGACTTCCCTTCTAGTCTGGCTCTGTTTCAAGGGCCTACAGACCCTTGGACAAAGCATTGACAAATGTAGAGGACTTAGCTTTTGCCTATTCTAACCCCCTCCTAAAAATCCTAAGAACCTCCATTTAGACCTGGATGGGACTCTAGAGGCCGAACACACATTGAACCACACTGCCTTTTGTGGTTACTTCTCCCCGGTTCCCACAGAAAGGACCAAGACTGTCTGGTCCAAACCCTCCATTTTACTGATGAAGCAAACAGGGAAGGGAGGGAAGGAAGGATTCCCCAAGATTTACCCAGATAGGAAGGGGGCAGAGCCTCCTGACTACAAATCTAGCCCCTGCCTGCTGCGCTGTATTGTGGATCCTTTCTTTTCCACTTCCAGAATGCTGGAGTTTTAAAGTCTGGGTGATGAGCGATGGGGTAGGAAAGGAGGAGCACAGATCAGAGTTCTTCTGCCTGCTAGACAGGACTCCAGGGAGCGGCTCGCTTTGGGGGATTGTCAGGAATTTAAGCAGCTTGGGAGGGGCAGCATTATGGCCAAGTCTAAAGTCAGGAAGACCCAAGTTCGAGCCCTACGGCTAAAACACATCCTAAACTGGTGCTGTTCTGGCCTGATTCCCTGATTTGTTATTCTTCATTCCCGCACAATCACAGATCTGTCCTGTCCCTCCTCAGTCTCATCCTCCCCTCAAAAAAAGGCCATTGATATAGCTTCTGCTGTGCATTTCTGTCCCTTCAGTAAAGGACATAAGAGGGAGTCAGGGAATTTTGAGCCAATCTTTATGGCATAGACAGTAAACGTTTATTAAGCCCCTATTATGTACCAAGTTCTGTGCTAAGTCTGTTTGGGATGAACAGCTCCTAGGTAGCTAAACTCTTTTGCATCTGACCTTGTATGGCATCTCTGAGCCCTGATAGACAATGAACATTTATTAAGCCCCTACTGTATACTAACCACTGTGCTAAGTCCTGGATGGGATGAACAAGCCCTAGCTGACTCTTGCCATCCAGCCCGCCCTGTATGGCATCTCTGAGCCCTGATGAACCATCCCTTTGTAGATGTCTCTTTTTCCCCTCTGGCCTTTGGGGCTTAGTGCCTGGATCAGCTGGAGCTTTGCAACTCTCATCCTGCAGAGCTGATACACAGCAAGGAGTGGTTTTTGCTGGGCTGAGGGGCTTGGTGAGAGAGCTCTCCTTCTCTGAGCATCAACTCCAGTTCTCTTCTAAACTGACTTAAGAACATGTGGGCATTTCCCTCCAGGGCTCATGGCCCAGGAAGCCTTCTTAGGAAGGAGCCATATGAGGGGGCAGCTTAGTATGGAGGAAGGACTGGCTAGGTAGCCCTTGGAATGAGAAAAAATTGAGTTTGAATCTTGCCTTAGATACTTTCTGAAGTGAGTCACTTCACCTGTGAATCTCAGTAAAGTCTGTAAAGGGAGGAGGTTGGGCTGCTCTAAATCTGTGATGTTGGGATATCCTCACTGTGAATGAAAATCATGAAAGGCTCACTCTGTCTGCCAGGGGCTCTGATAAACACGGAAGATAAATATACAAAAGCAGGACATTCCCTGACCTTAAGGAGTTTACATTCTAGTAGGAGACGATACCTAGAGGGAAGCACTAGCCAGGAAAGTGTGTCTTGTTTTGGAAAGCCCTGGGACTCAGGAGTGCATCTCACAAGGAATCAGCTTGCTCTTTGAAGATGACGAGATTGATTTGATGATAATTTTCAAACCAAGAAAGGGGATGACAGAGTATATGTGCAGATGGCAAGAAGACACCAGGGTAGATGGCTGGAAATGTGATCTGGGGCAGCTAGCTAGAGGGACGTGCTCTGCCTACCTCAGGTGGAAAAACTTTTGGATTTGAACTCAGAACACTCGGGTTTGCATCATACTTTTGTCACCTGTTACTCGTCTGACCTTGGCAAGTCATTGGGCCTCTGTTTCCTTATTTGTTAAATGAGGGGCCTGGTCTAGATGGCCCTTCCTACCTCTGAATTTCTCTTTCTTTGGAGCTTTAATATGGGAGTCAGGTCTTCCATTGATTACCTGTGTGAGTTTTGCTTTGCTGAGCCTCATTTTCCCCATCTGTAAACTGGGGGAGTTGGCTTCTGAAATCTCTTCAAGGTCTAAGTCTACGTTCTTAAGTATGTGGATGTGTCATACATATAACCCTAACCTGTTATTCCTTGAGATTTTCTATGTTAGGATGTGAGGAAGCTCAATGATGGGGAGTCACAGGATCTATGACATGGCCTGTACAAGAGAAGAAGGCAGGGGAGGGGAGGGTGGAGGCAGCTTAGAAATGATTTCACCAAGAGAAATGTCCAAGAAGGGAGAGGGACCACTTGGCTTTCTTCTTCCTCCCCTTCCCCTTTGTGGTCTTAGCTTGGTTTCTGACATGCACCCCAAGAGGGGAAGGCATTCCTCACCTTGCCCAAACCCCATTTTTTGCCATCAGATCTCCACCACGGATCCCCACAGACGGAAAGAAGAGACATTGGCCTCTCAGTGACCCACAGGTAAGCTCAGAATGTCCTGAAAAAGCTGGCTGTGACTGCTCAAGCTTCCTCCTTCCCGTGGGGTCTGGGGGGAGTGGGGGGATAGTTCCATGAGGGATTTCAAAGTGCTTAGTGACTCTCCCCTCAGGAAAGTCCTGTTACCTCTGTGCTGTCCTGCTTCCAGAATTCTAAGTCTTTATTTAGGTTAGACCATAAAAGATGCCTAGTATTATTTTGTTTTGTTTTGTTTACTAGCCTGGGTCCCAGACAAGAACAACAGAGGACACACTACACTGGAAGTTAGGAAAGCTCTTGTCTATTGAGCAAACTATGACTTCTCCTGACCCTCAGTTAGCTGAAGAAAAGAATTGGATTCTTTGGTCCCCAAACCTTCCTAAACTTTGTCCTGGGGAACAAATAATTTTCTAAGAATCAGGGTTCCACCTAGGGGGCAGCTAGATGGCACAGTGAATAGAGCACTGATCCTGAAGTCAGGAGGATCTGAGTTCAAATCCAGCCTCAAACACTTAATACCTCCTAGTTGTGTGACTCTGGGCAAGTTACTTACCCCCAATTGTCTCAGAAAAAAAAAAGAAATAGGGTTCCAATCTAGCTTGCCTAGATTTCCTCTAGCTCTCCTCTGAGGAAACAGTGAGGGAATTTCCTCATTCCTAATGAATCTTTTTTTGTTCTTCTATATTCTTTTCTTTTTATTGCAGTAAATTTATTTTTAATACACAATGCTTTATGAATTATACTGGGAGAAAAAAGTAGAGCAAAAGGGAAAAACCACAGGAGAGAGAAAAAAACTAGAAAAAGGAAGCAAACATAGGATGTGTTGATTTACATTTAGTCTCCTTAGTTCTTTTTCTGCATGGCGATGGCATTTTCTGTCCAAAGTCTATTGGGATTGCTTTGGATCACGAAACCATTGAGAAGAACAAAACCTTTTATAGTTAATATAGCTAATAATAATAATATTATTTTTCTCCACGGTTTTTCTACTTCTTAGACTTCTCTTCACTTACCTTCCTGGGATTTGACTTGGCTCATTAGAACTGGGTAGGAAGGGGCTCCAAAGCTCGGCCCTCATCACTTGGGGCAGGGGTTATGTGTTATTTCATTTTGTTCAGGTTCTCAACAAAGTCTTGGCTGTCCCAAATTTGTCACGTGTGCCAGAAGAGCATGATGTTTGGAGTGAAGTGTAAGCATTGCAGGTGAGGACGGGACCCGGGCTGGGACCAGAAGTGGCCCCTAAGATGGGTAGTGAGCCTCTGCCAGGTAGGCTTAGGGGGAAAGACTCAAGTTATCCATATCACCCTCTCCTCCTTCCTGGCTTCCTTCCCCCCTTCCTCTTCTCCCTCTCTTAATAAGAAAACCTATAATCAATGTTGTAAATAATAAGAAGAAGCAGTATGGCCAAGCAGATTTGTTCTTATTATTTATTTCAGCCATATTTGGAGTTTTCTTGGCAGAGATGCTGGAGTGGTTTGCCATTTTCTTCACCAGCTGATTTTACAGATGAGGAAACTGAGGCAAGGAGGATTACATGACTTGCTGAGGGTCATCAAGATAATAAGTGTCTTAGGCCATATTTGAACTCAGGAAGATAAATCTTCTAACTTTAGACCTTTGTGCATTGTGGCACTTCTACTTGCCTTGCACAGCAGCCAAAGTTGGCCTAAAAGCCAGGAAGTTATTTGACTCTATGACCCTCAGCAAGCCACTTACTTATCTGCTTATATTTCTAGGCTTCTATAAGACTTATCATTTGCAGAGAAGATGTTGGCCTGTTTTGGTAGAAAGGATTTTCTTACTCAAGTATTCCCTAAACTGGTGAAATCACAATATCCATAATAACATTAATAAGTGTTGCAGAAAAATTCGGTCTTACTATTATTAAGAACTACTATTATTAGTAGCCAATAATTAACAAAGATTATTATTAAGAACAAGATGTGTTGCTGAAAAATTATTTATTAATAGAATTGAAAGAAGAAAGCCTGGTTTAGAATCCTGACTCTGCTACTTACTCCCTGTGTGACTGGGCAAATCATTGGGTCCCCTTTAATTCTGTCTGTTTATGATCTTTCCCTCCTTTTTTTCTCTATAAATTCCATTATTCTTTTAGAGATTCCTTGCGCTCCCCAATTTATCCTTCATTATTGGTAGCTCCTAATTATTTCCTCTTTAGGTTTTTCCACCAGCTTTTCTTCTTCACCACTCCTGGACTGTCTTTCTAATATTTAACAAGTCCTCGGGTCCCCCCGAGGCCCATTTACCTCCTGGGTCCTGTTGCAATACAGCCAGTCTCTAATGTATCTCGTTAATTCCCCCTTCTGGCCTGGCTTAAAGGAACTCTCAGGTCCCTTAGCAATACACTCATCTTCTAATTTGTCTGTTTTGTTCATTTTAATTTAGTTCTAAAAGTGGAGTCTATCTGCTCAGAGAGTGGGACTGGAGAGGAAGGAAAGGGATGATTGGCCTCCAAGGAAAGCACAGGAATAAGGGAAAGGAAAAACAAGAAGCTCAGCATTTGGGAACACTGAAATTTGGGGCCCATGCACAGGAAAGAAAAACTCAAGAAACTGCTCTCAGTCTTTACTTCTTCCTGAATCAATGGCAAGACTGCCTAGGGTCTTTCAAAGTATTTCAGATATCCCCATGTGATCCTCAGGAGAGTCTCATGAAGACTGTTACTTTGAAAGAGCCTTTAGAATTTTTTCTCTTCTTTATATTTTAAATTTGGAAAAGAAGAAGGGGGAGAATGAAAGAGAAAAAGAAGGGAGAAGAGAGAAAGAAAGAGAAGAAGAGGAAGGGAGGGAAAGAGAAAAAGGAGAGAAAAGGGAGGAAGAGAATAAGGAAGGAAGGATGGGAGGCAGGAAGAAAGGAAGGAAAGGAGAAAAAGGGAGAAAGGGAGGGAGGTCCGAAGGAAAGAGAAAGGAAGCATTTTTTCAAGTGTACACAAGCAAAACAGAAGAAAGGCCAGAAAGAATCACGAATAACTGATTTTCAACAGCTTTGAAAGTTGAATGTTCTAATGAACATATATTCAAATAGAAAAGCAAGTTGCACATAATGTAGACTTGCAGTTCCATGTGCAATCTTTTTTCCCTTCTTGTCCTATGCCTATGGAAATGCTTGTGTTATTTGCTGTTTAAGTTCAAAATGGAAAAAAAAAAAAATTAGATGAGCTTCTTGACGCACTCTTGGTTCTCTTTCCTCCGCAGGTTAAAGTGCCATAACAAATGCACAAAAGAAGTCCCTGTTTGTAGAATATCATTCCTACCATGTGAGTCTCTTGGATTTTTTTTTTTTTTTTAATCTCATCTGCTTTTCCAAACTAGGTTAAGTCTTTTTTGAAGCTTTATTGGGTTTCTATTCCTACCCCGATTTTTTTCTCCCCAGTGTCTAAACTACGGAGGACAGAATCTGTGCCTTCAGATATCAACAACCCTGTGGATAGATCAACAGAGCCCCATTTTGGAACCCTCCCGAAGGCACTGACAAAGAAGGTAAGTTAGAGACTGGCCCTGATTGGATAGAGGATGAAAAGGGCCCAGGTAGCTCTATCTTATAGCCTAGATATATATCCTAGCCCTCATCCCCCTTCAAACTCTATTTCTGGGGCCCAGTGGGCAAGATTCAGAGCAGCTTTGTATTAATACTTAGGGCATTTTAAAATGACTTTGTGAAAATACATTTGCATAAAATGTCCAAATTACAAATGATTCTTACTTGGGCATTAAAGCAGGTCTGATAAAACCTTCAGTGAACAAAGCCTTATTCACCCCTGCTGTGTACACTTATGCTTAACTGTACCAAGGATTTGTAATTTTGTAGGCTTGGAGGTGCTTTCCACCAACATAGATCAAGCCTCTCATGCCTTGGCGACCCCCAAAATCCATTACAAGTGGATGGCCTGTGGAGGGATGAACATCTTCAAATCTAATGAGGACACTCAGCAGATGATGGAAATGCTGGCCATTTAGAGACTCCTAAAAGGCAGCTAAGCAGCAGCAGGGGCTGGGTAGGGAGGCAGGAAGACTCATACTCTGAATTCAGATACCCACTAGCTATGTGGAAAGTCATTTAACCCCTCAGTTTCCTCACCTGTAAAATGAGACTGATTATAGCATCAACTCTGGAGCTGGTGTTCCATCTATGGCATCAGCCAGCTTCTCTGAAGTATCAGGGAAACGCTTTGCAAATGTTCAGGTGAAAAGTGTTACGTAAAATGTAAAAATCCTCTTAGCTCAGGAGCCGTACATAAACAGATTGGGGGTCCGGATTTGGCCCTGAGCCATGATTTTCAACTCCCTTAGTATACATTATGAGTTTATAGTTCTGCTCATTTTTTCTTAATTCAGACTTGTCTCCTTTGCTTTTGAGCATATATGGGCACACACACCCCCTGACATTTTTTCCTTGCTTACGCAAATCCCATTTGCTTTCCAAGACCTAGCCAAATCCCCACCTGTTAATCTGGATGCCCAGAAAATGTAGTCCCTACAATCCATTTGGGCGTCCTAAGTCACTTGTAGGTTCTAGAGGTAGAAGAGGATTTACAGCTCTCAGCAGCTTTGTGGAGTCGTGGATCAGTGGATCTTTCTCTTCCCGGTGGGAGGATCTGCTGGGTCAGCTACAGTTGGGGTTCTCCCACGGCAGTACGCTACCTCCGTATCTAACCTTCATATTTTGCAGGAACACCCTCCAGCCGTGAACCACCTGGACTCCAGCAGTAATCCGTCCTCCACCACCTCCTCCACGCCATCCTCCCCCGCGCCCTTTCAGTCTTCCAATCCTCCCAGTGCGACGACGCCCCCAAACCCCTCGCCAATGGCTCAGCGGGACAGCAGGTTTAATTTTCCAGGTGACCACTCGGGATGTGACGCTCAGGGAGCTCCGAGGGTCCATGGCAGGTTCTGTCTGGTTGGGGGGTTCTTTGTGTCTTCAGTGAGCTTTCTCTGTTCACTCCTCCTTGGGTCTCCAGGGTAACTGCTGCTGGTCAAGATCTGCCCCTGTCTAACCTTGTACTTCAGATTTCATTCTTTAATGAGTGGGTTTTATGGTATTGGATTTCAGGTCTATTCCTAGGAGCTCACACTAATTCTGTCCATATTTCTTGAGTTTTTCTTTTGTTTTATTTTTGAGAGGCAGTTGGGTTAAGTGACCTGCCCAGGGTCACACAACAAGGAAGTGTTAAGTGTCTGAGGCCAGATTTGAATCCAGGTCCTCCTGTATCCACAACTGATGCTCTCTCTACTGTCCCTCATATTTCTTTAACTGGACAGAACTCCCTCTCCATGCATGGGAGGTACATTCTGCTGAAGGATGGTCATTGACCTCTCTCCTGGACTTGCAGAAGTAGTCAGGGGCAGCACAGGTCACAGGAATGCAGGGTAGGATGGGTATTTCCTCCTGGGAAGTCATTGGGTTAAGGCTAGGAGGGTGACTGACCTATTAGCATTTAATTGTGTCTGCAAAAGTACTGAGAATGAAGTTTCTCTGAACTCTCCAAATTATCACCCAGCTCTTCCCCCTTGAGGACTGGCCTGCATTGGCCAGCTGGGCTTAGGAATGGGGCTGAAGGAAGCTTGAAGAGTGACTGAAACACACCTGACCCCAGCTCCATTTATGTTTTGGGAGAATAGTGTGATCAGGGGTAATGAGAGCAATTTTCAGTCAGGCAGACCCAGGTGCAGGTCTCACCTCCCACTCAGGGGAGCTGTGACCCCTTTTTACACAGGACTAGGCATGGCAGAGTGGTTGCCAATCAGCATCGGTTCCCCACCGTACACATTAAATCCAGGCCGATAAATGTACATGCTGGAAGAGGTATTCCCAGCCCTGGGAATCCTCCGTATACCATGAGGGGTCTCGCAAAGACCCTAAAAAATCCTTAACATATAACTTATTGTGATTCATTTTAACTTTAAGATCATACTTTTATGGTAAAATAATGTGCTGAGCACGGGGTCAAGAAGACCCGAGTTTAAAGCCAGCTTTAGGCACTCATTAGTTGTATAACTTCAGGGCTAAGCCACTCAGTTTCCTCACGTGTTTCCTCATTTGGAGAGGAAAATGACAAACTTGCCCAGTATCTCTGCTGAGAGAACCCCAAAAAGGGGCTACAAAGAATCAGACGTGACTGAAAAACAACTTTTATAAGTAGAAAACAGTGTGGTATCATAGGAAGCACACTAAACTTGACAGGAGAGACCTGATTCTGGCACTTACTAGCTGTTGGATAATGGACAAGTTCCTTAACCTCTCTGAGCCTCAGTTTTCCCATCTGTAAAATGGGAATAATCCCACCCATTCCACAGGGCTGTTGTGATACTGGGGAAGGGGTCAGAGTACTTTGTCAAACATGAAGCACTTTTATAAATACCAGGCGTTCACCTTAGAGCCACATTTTGAGAAAGGGGTAGGGAAGGACGTGAGATTCAGTGAGTAGCCCAGTAAGAAAAGAGTCATCTGGGAGAGTCCCAGATTCTCAGCCTTCATTCATAGCCTCTCTTACATTTATTTGATGGGTAAAGGACAGTAGAATGGATTGTGGGGCAGATACCATAAGTATCTAACCCATAGAGGAGGCCTCCTGTGCTTTTCCCTAAACAAAATCGACCCCAGTCCCTGTCTAACCTGCCCTAGTCGTCTCAGCTCCTCTTCAAGCATGGTCAGCCTTTGGCCTTCTTTAGGCACAAAAAAAATGACCTTAGCCTCAGGGCTGGGTTTTGGGGAGCAAGGTGGATCTTCGGAGGGTTGAGTGGGGAGGGAAGGAGGAGGAGCAGAGCAGGCAAGAGTCTGATATAGCTGAGAGCTGCTTTCCTCCGAGTTCGTGTCTCAGTGCTGTGCATTTGCTGCATGAAATCTGGGTGCCTTAAATTGGGAGCAAACGTAAATCACCGCAAGCTCGTGTCAGATCGAATGATCTCAGCATGGATGCATGTCTGCCTTTCTCTTCTGCTTCTTAAAATCCCATTTCTGAGCAGCTGCTGCCTTTCTCTATGACCCATTTACCCCCTCGAGGTTGATGGGGTGTTCGGTCTCAGGGATGGTTTGGAAGGCTGAGGCTCTTGTGGATTAGACTCAGTTCACCGAGCCTGGGCCCTTCCTCTCCTGGGCCCTCTGCTGCTCCCTCCACCTTCCGATGTTCCAGTCTGCTGTTAGTGGCTTCCAGGGTGGGGGTGGGGGGCTGCGTGGATGCATTGCTCCTACCTCTGATTCCTTTCTCTAGTGTGAAGTCTCTTCCTGAATGTCCACTGTACCTCCTTTGTACAGACCCAGCACAAAGAGTTTGCTCTGGTCCCTAAGTAAGCTTCATCCCTCCCCATGCTCATTCACATATGAATGGATGGCTGAGGAGAGATCTTGACGCCTCTCAGAGAGGGGAGTTACCCCCAAAAGTCCTAACCAAAGCTTGCCTACTTATAGCCCTACCCCCAAGTTGGAGAGATGCCCTATACACCCCCACACCAGTTTGTTATAAAATCAGCAATGTGAGCCCCGATTCTTTGGTTAAGGGATCATTGACAATGAAGATCATGACTTGACTTTCCAGGGAGCACTTTTTACTTTCCCAAGGTGCTTTTACCATTTATCTTCACCCTTAACTTGGGGGAACTGAGGGCAGTTAACCCTCCCTCTTTTAGACAATTAGGAAAATTGAGACCCATTGAGCCATACTTTGAGAGGGGAATTATGGGGAGCGATGAGATGGCAGGGCCCCAGACCCTGTCTCCAGAGAGTCACCTGGGAGATGCAGGCCTTTACAAGTGACCTGTTCCAGTATCTCTAATACATGCATTTGGGTGAGTTGGGGAGAGGGCAGACGGTCTAAGAAGCCAACTTCAGACCCATGTCTCCTACCTCTGAATCCTCTCTTCCTACACAAGCAATAACACAGGACCTTTTGGCTCTGGGCTCTCTGGGGCCTGTCCCCATTTCCAAGCAGCCCTCTCCCCCTTTCCCCACCAGCTTTATTTGGTCCACCCGCCCTCGGCCCTCCTAGCCTGCTTCTCCCAGAGGCCTGTGGGGAGCAGCCACGCGATTCAATTAACCATTGCCCTGAGCCTCCCCCAGTCTGCTCATTGAATGCATGCGCCTGTCACTGACCATCTCTGACATTTTTCTCCCGGCTGTTTGCTGTTTGTTTGTGTGATTGGCTCTCCTCTTGTATTTCAAGCTGCCCACTACATCCATCATAGACAGCAGTTTATCTTCCCAGGTGAGTATGGATTCTACTAACCACTTCTCACTTCAGTTAATGTTATCTTTCTTGTGTTGGGTGGTCTTTCTCTGGAGAGCTCCTGTGGGATTGTGAGAGCCATGTTGGATGAGGGGTTCCCATGGCCCCAGGTGGACTATGAAGATTGTGTTGGGTGAGCTTCTCTCTGGAGGGCTCCCACACCTGTTGGGACTGTGAGAGCTGTGTTAGATGAGAGGCTCCCATGGCTCCGTGGACTATGAAGGTTGTTTTGGATGAGCCTCTCTCTGGAGAGCTCCCATGGCACCAGGTGGACTATGAAGGTTGTGTTGGATGGGCCTCTCTCTGGAGGGCTCATGTAGCACCAAGTGGGATTGTGAGAGCTGTGTTGGGTGGGCCTTCTCTGGAGTGGACTTTGAGAGCCATGTTGGGTGGGCCTCTCTCTATAGGGCTCCCATGGTACCAGGTGGGACTGTGAGAACTGTATTGGGTACAACTGTATTGTACCCAACTGTATTGGGTAGTCCTTCTCTGGAGGGCTCCCGTGGTACCAGGTAGAATTGTACGAGTTGGCCCTGAGCTCAGTGGGCACAATATAGGAGAATAGAGAGGGGGTGGGGATCATCCTCTACCTGGTGTAATGCTCCCTTCTCTTCAAGTATAACCAACCCAGCCCTGGCCTGAGACTCTGGTGACCCAGGGAGTAGACCTAACTCTGTTTCCTCCTCCACGAAATAAGATTAGCCTGATTTCCAAAGGTTCTTTTTCTTCTTCATGATACAACACTTTGTGCCTACCATGTGCTAGCACTTTATGAGTAATATTTCAATGACCCTGAGAGTGGAGATTCAAGGCAGACAGAGGGGAAGGGACAAGTGTTTGGAGTCACATTTGAACTCAGATCTTCATCTCTGTAGGCCCAAGGCTGTATCTGTGCTGCCTACTTGTTTTTAGGAGGCAGATGGGACAGAGATGGGAGAGTTTGGGATGACTTTGAGGTTGCCAGCCTAGGAGTCTTGAAGGAACTTTGAAGGGACAACATCAATGAGAAGGGAAGATGAGTTCCACTTTGGACTTGCTAAGTTGAAGTTGCCCTTGGGACGTCCGAGTAGAATCATCCAGCACACAGGATTGGAGCTCAGAATAGAAACTGGGGCTGAACAAAAAGACATGAGACATATCTCCCTCTTAAAAGCTGACAGAATCACCAGGGTTGGAGAAAAAAAAGGAGGCCCAAAGTAGAGCTTTGAGGGATACTTGGGCCTAATAGGAAGGTGGTAGATGATAATCCAGCAAAAAGTTATTTAGGAGGAGGGTGACAGAGGAGAAGTAGGAGAGAGAGCAGTGTCATGGAAACCAAAACAAAATGGGGATCTTGTCAAAAACTGCAAAGACCAAGTAGACCATCGGATTTAGAAGGCAAGGGATGGATAAAGGACTTGATTTCAGTTTATGGGGGAATTGGGAATCAGATTGCAAGAAATGAAAAGGAAAGGGACCTTGAGGAAAGAGCTCCACTGAGAGAAGACCATTCTAGGATTTGAATTATGAATAATGGCTCTGAACTGGGGGGTGGGTGTGTATGCTTGTAGGCATTGGGAAAGAAGCCAAGGTTACGGAAAAGGAAACTCTGTCCCAGATAGTTGAAGTAATTTTCATGATTTTTATTCTTCCTCCCAATACATATACACATTCATGAGCTACAATGGGATCTCAGCTTATGCTCCTTCTTCTCCTCCCTCTTTGTACTGGTGGTACTCTGAGCCTTTTTCCCACTCATCTTCCTTACCTGTAGTTGCTGTCCCATTTTACAGGTGAGGAAACTGAATCTCTGACTTTCACCCAGAATCTATCGTTCAATCCATCTCTTGATACAGCCATTGACCTGCCTAGACTTGTGGCACAGCGCCACCTGCTGATCATATTAAGAAATATCTCCAGATCACAAATAAGTTTTTGGAGCAGTTTCTTGAATGGACTAAGCACAGTTTTTGATTCTGGGATCAAAGCTTTAGATCCTAAAAGAACTTGTAAACCATTAAACCCCAACCCCACCCTGTTATAGTGGAAGAAACTGAGTCCTAGAGAAGTTAAGGACTTAGCCCTGACTACCGGGGGATTCATAGCAGAGCCAGAATTGGACCTCAAGGTTCCACATTTTCCCACTGCTCCATGCTAGTCAATCACATTTAGAGTCTATGTCTACTTTGGAATATGATGGGGAAATTCTTGCCATTTAGGCCTGTAATATCTATGGGGAAAAAAACTTTAAACAGGAAATTCTTTGGCTGCCGGACACCGGGTGGTGCTGGTGAGTAATGTAGGTGCAGACTTGTTCTTCAGCTCCTGCCGGTCTCAGTGAAATCTTACCTGCTCCTGGGTCTCAAAATGGCAAAGCAGAGGAACTTTAAGGTCTTTCCCAGGGACCGATCTCTATTTTACAGAGGAAAGAGAACTCTAAATATTGTGTTCTTTTCCAGAAGCCTCATATTAGAGGAGGGGGATAAGCTGGAGAGTCTCCAAAGATGGGCGATCAGTGTGACAAAGGACCTTAGACTGATGGGATAGGAGAGCTGCCTGACGGACTGGGCATTGTTCTGTGGGGAGGTGAGGAAGAACAAGCAACAGAAAGACGGGCCAATGGAAGAAGGATTTGGCTTGTTCTTGACCCCAGAGGACAAAGCACAAAGTTATGCGTGGAAGTTACAAAGAGACAAATTTAGGATCCCAGATTCAGAGGCTTAAAGCTCCAAGGCACCCCTTGGGCCAGAACCTTCATTTTACAGATGAGGAATTTGAGTCCCTGAGAGGTTTAAGTGTAGTAAAATGCAAAAAACTTGAACTCAGTATAGCAATACAGTGCAATTGACTTGGCTCAGTACAGTTGACATGATACAGGAGAGCTGACTAGTTAGTGTGTTTGATATGTGCAGTACCATTGACATGGCTCAGTGCAGTTGACATAGCTCAGTACAATTAATATTGTATATTATACTTTGATACAATAAAGTATATTTGATACAGTGTATTATAACTGCTATAGGTCAGTGCATTTGACGTGGCTTTGTGCAATTGACATGATACAGGGCAGTTGACATGATATAGTGCAATTAATGTACAGTACATTTGACGTGGTACAGAACAACTGACAGGCTCAATGCAATTGACATGATACAGGGCAGTTGGCATGATATAGTGCAATTGACGTACAGTACATTTGATGTGGTACAGAACAACTGACAGGCTCAGTGCAATTGACATGATACAGGGCAGTTGGCATGATATAGTGCAATTGACGTTCAGTACATTTGATGTGGTACAGAACAACTGACAGGCTCAGTGCAATTGACATGATACAGTGCAGTTGACATGATATAGTGCAATTGATGTACAGTGCAACTGACATGATTCACTGCAATTAACATAGCTCAGTATAATTAACATGATATGATACACTTGACACAGTAAAGTACAATTGACATGGTATAGTGCAGTTGACATGATATAGTACAGGTGACATGCTATAGTACACTTGACATGGATCATTACAATTCTCTTAGAGATCTAAGAACCTGAGTTCAGATCCCAGCTCTGCCATTACTATCTATAATACCATGAACAATTAATTATTTTCCTCTCTCTGGCCTTCAGTTTCTTCATCTATAAAAGAAGGTAGGTGGACTAGATAATCCAGCTCTACTATAATCCTAGGGGGGAAATTTTTCTTAACAACTAGAGCTCCTCAGGAGTGGACTGGACTTTCTGCGAAGGAACTTCAGTTGGAAACATCTTCATTGACTATTTCCATCCAAAGGCTGGCTGTCCATTTGTTTGGTCTGTGGTAGAGAAAAGGCTTGTTGAAGGACAGGTTGGACTGAGTGACCTCTGATATCTATTCCAGCTCTGAAACTGTGACTGTTAGAACTCAGATATGGTTCAATTACAGTTTGGATGAATTGGCCAAATTCCCTCCAAGTCAGAGCTTATATTCATGGAGGTTCGTTAGTCATGCTGAGTTGTCTCCATCACCTGGTGGATGGTGGATTATCAACACTATCTTTCTCTCTCCCTTTTCCTCCCCCATTTACAGAGACACAATAGACAATAGTGTAGAGGAAATATTACTGGATTTGGAGGCAGAGGAGCTGGATTCTGCCTTGTAATCTTAGGAAAGTAACTTCTCAGATGCAATTCCTCATCTTTAGAGTGAGAAGTTGAACTAAATATTGCTGATCCCTTTCATCTCTAGATCTATTTTCCTATATATCCCAGCCAAAAATAAAATTCATATTTCTTGGTTCTTATAGAGTATATAGTATTGGTTCTTATATTGTATTCTGTCCAAACTTCATTCTTTTATATATCTATATATTTTATATATCTATATATTTTAAATTTGAGTTATTTGTCATGTGTCATTTAGGTTCATTATAATATATCAGTTAGATATTTTTAAAAACATGAATAAATTCAAAATTCTTTCTATATTATAGTTCACAAAAATGCAATTTTTCAATTGGGTAAAATCAGACTCGATTAGAAATGTCTTTTTTTTTTTTTTTTTTTCCTTTCAAAGATGAGGTCTCTCCATTTATTCCAGTCTGGAAATACCTAGATTACTCATGGGCCCAAACCTACTACTGTTTGGCCTATTTCTGACCTTTAAAGTGGTTTGGTTTGCCCTTCCTTAGACAATCTGATGGTCCACTCTCGGGGGTTATCCCATTGATTTAGAGCAGAGACCCAATTAGCATAGCCCAATACAGTTCAACCCCTAAGTTGGAGAAAGCTACCAATTACAGCATCTCTGGGAGGATCACAGGGTGCAGCATCTTGCTTAACAGCCTGACTTCTTTAGTCATATTGAATGAGTAGGATAGAGGCAAAGAGCAAAAAAATAACACAACCCAGCTCTTTATATAAAGAAAATTTGTCTAGAAAGGGTGTAAAGGGTAGATAGGAGAGAGACAACAGTAGATCAGGAAGATCTTTTGGGTTATTATGGCAGCAGACTTTGTGGCTGGGGATGAGGTTCAAAGTCTGAGGGAGAGCAGTGGGGTTGGGTCCTAGCATGAGACCAGCTGTTCCAACCCTGTCCTTTAATGGATGAGCAAGCTGAGTCCCAAGAAAAATAAACACAAACCAGTGGTCCTTAAACTTTTTAAATAGAGGGCCAGTTCATGGTCCCTCAGACTGTTGGAGGGCCGGACTATAGTAAAAAGAAAAACTCACACTCTGTCTCCGCCCCTCAGCCCATTTGCCATACCCTGGCGCCGCCTAAACATCCCCAGCGGGCTGCATCTGGCCCACGGGCCATAGTTTGAGAACCCCTGATATATACAGTTGGTATATGTCAGAAGAAGAACTCCTAGCTTCAAGACCTGCCTCTGTTCACTACCTCTTACCCTGGCGATTAACTAATGTTTTTTGATTGATCATTTAACTCGCAAAATGCACTTTTATTGAAGTGGAATGCATGGTGGACATGAAAATAAGTCTGTAAAGTCTTTCCTTTGGTTTAGAAGATAGAAATCAATTTGCTTAAGAAGTTATTTCCAAAGGTTTGAACCCATCCCTGCTCTGCCCCCTTGACCTTCAGTGAATGAGAAACATGGCCCTTCATCCTTAGTGTTATGTTTTGTTTTCTCTAGACATCTCTACCCCATCCCAAGCACCCCAAGTCCCTGATGCAGCTGAAGAGACGCGGTAAGCATCTACCTCCCCTTCATATCCCTCTTTCCAACCAACAAGGAATTCCTTCATCTCCATCTACTTCTCTCTCCCTCTGCTTTTCTAAGTTAATAAAAAATAAACTCCAAATTTCTTCAAAGTAACATGGTTGTGAGTTAAACCTTCCTGTTCTTACCTGATTATTTGTGGAATTGGTACCAGTAGATTAAAGTCAAGCTTCCTTGTCAATATAAACTTTAGAACGGATTACCCACTTTGGTGGCCAAAATATTTTATTGGCTTAATGTTCAATCAACTGGGAAGCAGTGGTGGTGTTAATTCCTGTTACCTACATGTAACACTGGAAGGTTTTATGGTATAGTACAGATGTGATATGGGAAAGAGAAAGTGAAAGATCAGACCTAGAAAGGACCCTATCAGTTACCTCATTTTATTTTCAATTAAAAAACATTTATTTTCTCTCCTTCCCATTCCACATCTAGTTTAATAAAAAGAAAGGAAAAAAACTTTTGGTACAAATAAAATATTCTCCACATCTTGAGATGGAATATCATGTTTCATCATTGAATCTGGAATTATAAGTGGTCATTGCATTGATCAGATCTCTTAAGTCTTTTAAAGTTGCTTGTCTTTACCGTGTTTTTATTGCCTAAATTATTCTCCATATCAGTTCCTTCCTTTAGGGAAGAAGAAACAAGTCCACTGGGGAAGTGTCTTTTCCAAGATCACACACAAATTTAGTGGTAGCAGAGCTGAGGCTGAAACCCTGGTCTCCTCATTCTAATTCTGTGGGAGCCTTTACCATTATAGGGACCTGAATACCATCATATCTTTTAGAGATGAATTAAAAACATGTTTTCTCCAGAAACATTTAGTAACTTGGCCACAGACAATTATCTGACATTAAGAATCATGGTTTTGGCTTGGGGGGAATCAGGTAGAAATCTCCAAATCCAGACTTGCCTATGGCTTAACTTTCCTTCCTTATGAAAACTATAATGCTCTGCTTTTAACTCTCTTTGATAAATTCTTCTCTTCCCTAGGGTCAATGACCAGCCGAAAGCCAGCATGACCGAGGACCACGAAACAGAGGTGAGCTTGGAGATGGCACAGCAGGGATCTCTGGGTCAATCACTTCTCTCCTCTGGCCCACAGAAGCCTTAATGTCGTATCATAGTGCAATGGGTATAATTCAGCCTTCTGTTCATTTGGGAAAGTTGAGAAATGGAGCTGTAGACAGCTTCATTGACCCAATTATGTTACAGAAGCTTCTAACAATCCACAGAAGGAAATAACAATTAGAAAATTTGTGAATTATACTTCCCTGTACATGTTCATCCTTAATACTAGTACTTAAGTACTACTCCTAATACTAATAGCTAACATTTATGTAGCTCCTTAAGGTCTGGAAAGTATTGTTATGTGCTAGCTCATTTCATCCTCCTAAAATCCTGAGAGGCATTTTTTCAGATGAAGAAGCAATAAAATGATTTATCCACAGTCATACAGCTAATAAATATCTGAGGCAGGATTAAAATTCAGGTAATTTTGCATTCAAGTCTATTTCTCCAGCTAGCTGCTTCCTTAATTTAAAACCAGGTTCTATGCATTGGGAGCTAGAGTACAGGCATGGAATCAGGAAGATCCAAGTTCAGATGGGAGCTCAAACACATGATAAGCTGTGGGATCTTAGGCAAATAATTTAACCTCTATCAGCTTCCTCATCTATAAAATGAGGACAATAATAGACTCTACTCCAGGGTTACTATGGAGATAATAATTGTAAAGCTTTTAGCATAGTGCCTCGAACATAGTAGGTGCATAATCAGTGTCACCTGTTATCATCATCATTATTATTCTACAGACTGATTATAAGATATGGCTTGTGAAAGGGAGGGACACTTTGATTTACTAATGATCTAAAGGGTAGAAACAGCTTAATGATAAAATTATCTACCAACTCCCCCCCCAAAAAAAAACACATTGAATTGACCATTCTTCCTCTTTGCTGTGGCCACTAGCAAAAATTTGTATAATTCTCTAATGCTGCTCATTAGTCACTGACAGATCATGGAACACTGAATGTTGGGGCCAGGTGGAGTTCTCATGGAATCCAACCCAACCAAGGCCCAAATTGGGGGTGAGATTCCTACATGGTTACTCAGAGGTAGAGCCAGTGGCCCCCTCATTGGACCACACAGCTTCTTATCTATCTCATAGATTCTTTTTTGTTTGTTTTCCTTCCAGGTGGAAGAACAAGAGGCAAGTAAATCGGAACTGGAGGATGATGAGGATGAGCTGGACGATCTCCCCAACTCCCGGAAGCCGTGGAAAGGGATGATCTCTCGGAAAGCCAGCAAGACCAGTGTCTACCTGCAGGAGTGGGACATTCCCTTTGAGCAGGTGGAGCTGGGGGAGCCCATCGGACAGGGACGATGGGGGAAAGTCTACCGGGGCAGATGGCACGGGGAGGTGGCCATCCGCCTTCTGGAGATCGATGGCAACAACCAGGACCATCTCAAGCTGTTTAAGAAGGAGGTCATGAATTACAGGCAGACGCGGCACGAGAATGTCGTGCTCTTCATGGGAGCGTGTATGAATCCCCCCCACCTTGCCATCATCACCAGGTAAGCAGAGGGCCTGTGGCCCAAGCTCCCTTTACCTTTAAAAATTAATTTTATCAATATTTTGTTTCTATATAACATTCAATTCCCAATATATCCTTCTTATACTTTTGAGCTAGAAAATCATCTCATTAACAAAAGATTAAAAAAAAAAGAAATGATTTCTTAAAATTAACCAACTTGTCAACCAAGTTGGTTGGGGCCCACACCCAAGTCATTTAATTTCTGCCTGCCTCCTTTCTGTCAACTATAAACTGTAAAAATCTCCCAGAATTATTGTGATGATCCAAAGAAATAATATTTAGAAAAAAGTCTTTAGCACAGTGCCCGTATCATAGTCAAACAAAATATTATCTACATCTTTAGGCATTTAATAAATACACATTTCTTTCTTTTCTTTCATGTGTCTAGGTATCAAAAAATCTGATTTGCCAGATAATTTTTAAAAACAGAATCTTTCTGAATAGGATTTCTTAACTTTTTTTTTTTCAACTTCATAGAGACAGAGATCTTGGCTAAAAGTCCTCTTTGACTTAAGAATTTTCCTTGGCATAAGCCTTGGCCCTCAGACCTAGAAAACAATAAAAATTTATTATAGATCTTATTAAAGCATTAATAAGAACTTATTAAATCTCAGAAAACTTGTTATAGAATATAGAATAATGGAATATTATATCTTTACTGCTGTATTATCCATTTTCTTGGCTACCCCCTTTATGAGGGGATGAACCATGGCTAATTAAAACTTTCTCATCTAGCAGCTATTGCAGAAATCTGCAAACAGTAGCAGTGAGCCAAATCTGTTTTGTTTTATTAAGTTATATTGCAAGCACAATCTCTGAAATTTCAGCACTGATATCATTGAAATTCAAAACTCCCTCAATTATACATGGGTCCTTTTTTTAAAAGCTTTTTAAAAAAAGCTTAATTTAAAAAATAAAAATGTATTACTTACATCCATAGCCTTCCCTTAGTGAAGGTGAAGAGGAGATATTCCAGGATAATACAAGAAGGGTCTCCCATGCTGGAAAGGCTTCAAGAACTTCTCTAAGGACCAATAGAGAGACTGTTATCAGGCTGGCCAGAGAGGGATGGATTTTTTGGCCACAGCAATACTTAGAGACTATTTAAGTGTTAGAGCAAAGTTTCTTGAACTGTGGGTCGTGATCCCATATGGGGTCTTGAAATGGGGGTCTGGAAATTATAATTTGTTCGTATTTTACATATCTATACACCTGAGGTTTTGTAAAAATTTTGGGGATGAAAAAGAGTCGTGAATGGAAAAAGTTTAAGAAGCCCTTCCTTAAAGAAAGTTATTATCTGAGTGTATGGAGAGAATGAAGCCACGGATCAACAAGCATTTATTAAGCACTTACTGTGTGCCAGGCACTCTTCCAGATCCTAGAAGAGCAACAACAAAAGCCAGTCTCTGTCTTCAGGAAGCTTACATTGTCTGGGGGGAAGCTACATGTAGCTCTATCCAGAAGAAAGAGAAAGGAAATTGGAATGGGGCAACATTGCTGCTTGGGGGGACCAGGAAAAGCTTCATAATAACAACATTAACAACTAATACATAAAACATTTAAAGGTTTGCATCCTCTTGTTTCATCTTTATAATAGCCCTGTATAGCAAGTGTTATTAATTATTCCCATTTTACAGATGAGGAAACTGATGATTGAGAGCTAATGTCACACAATAAGTGTCTGAGACAAGATCTGGACTCAGGAAGGTTCAAATTCAAATCTTGCCTCAGATTTGAATTCAAGCCTTCCTGAGTCCAGATCCAGCGTGCTGTTCACTTTGCCACCTAACTGTTTCAGTGACGTGAATTGATGTTGCTTTATTTCCTTGGGCTCAGTGAAAGAATGTTCAGTTATTTTGGGCATGTCTACTTGTGGGTGACCGCCTTGTAGGCTTGGTCAGCCTGCATCCACATAAGCGATTGTTCTCAATCTAGATTCGGAAGAGATCTCAGGGCCCATCTAGTCCAATGAACTCATTTTACAGATGACAGAACTGAGGCTTAAGGATTTAAAGTTACTGCCTAAGGTCACACAGGGAGTAATCATCAAAGGTGGAATTTTTACTTTCTCTTTTACTGTATCTCATTCACCCTTCTTTTTTTACAGGTAAGGAAACTGAGTCACAAGGAGATTGCCTAAGATGGCAGGACTAGTAAATGGGGAGGGATCAGATGGAACTTGAACCAAGCCTTATAGCACCAAAACCAGTTCATTTTTCGCTCTGTCCATCATTCAGAAGATGTGAGAACTGGCAGGGATCCCCCCTCATTGTACAGAGGAAACATGGGGTCTCTCTCTCACCCTCCTTTCACTCTCCTACAGTTTCTGCAAAGGGCGGACGCTCCACTCCTTCGTGAGGGATCCCAAGACCAGCTTGGACATCAACAAAACCAGGCAGATTGCCCAGGAGATCATCAAGGTAAGGGACGGCTGCCTTTCCTGTGGAATATTCCTTCCAGCTCTTGCTTTCTTGCCACCACGGCGATGGTGTGAAATAGATGGGAAGCTCCTTGAGGGCAGGTAAATACTCTTTACTTCATTTTTATCTTTGTGTCAACAGTACCCAGCATGTAACTCAAATGGTCAACTTTCCACCCATGTGTGCTCCAGCAATTCAGGGAACCTTCCCTGCCCGTGAACTATAAAAATGACTGTGGAATAAAATTGGGGATTCTTATGATTGTTTATGTCCCCACCCCCTTGGGTCATATTTTGGTGACACCGCTGGAGAACGGTGAATAAAATAAAATATACAGGAGGGGGAAGGGAAGGGAACCAACATTTATTAAGAGCCTATTGTAAGTCAAATGTTTTAAAATATGATCTCATTAAATACAACTATCTTGGAGGCAGGTGCTATTATCATTCGCATTTTACTGTTTTATTTTATTATTTTGGGAGGTGAGTGACTTGCTCAGAGTCACCCAGCTAGGAAGTGTTAAGTGTCTGAAGCCAGATTTGAACTCCTAATTCCAAGGAGTGTGTCTATTGCACCATCTAATCTAGCTCCCTCACCCTCCATTTTACTGTTGAGGAAACTGAGGCAGAGGTTATGTGTCTGTCCAGGATCACACAGCTCTAAGAAATGTCTAAAACTGGATTTGAATTCGGGCAAATGAAACTAATTCTGTGGAAATTGAGTTATTAAAATATTGACAAACACAAATTCACAGACTCCGGGTTCTGAACCCTTGATTTGTCAGCAGGAATTAAGTTCCACCTCCTCTGGCTGTTTGGAGACTCCAGTGAGCTAGTTCATACAGAATATTTTGCAGATTGGGCTCTCTGTCAATGTCAATTATCATCATTATTTTTAATGCTTGACAGCACTCATCCCCTCCCCTTCCATATGCAAATCAAGGAATGAGGGAAAACTGCTGGTTTAGGAGTCACATTGTCCCTTTGTCAGTTATTATGTGTATGAATTGAGCAAATCACTCTTGAGGTCCCTTCTAGGTCAATCTATGAATCTTAAATTGTTCCACCAAAGAGCATGCTGATAAAATGTTTAACAACCAGCTCTCCAAAGTAGGGAATGGGTAGGGGATGAAAACTTGTACTCAGGACACATTTTAAGATTATGCATTATTATTCATCTTTTCTCCTCAGTTTCTTAAGTCTGAATAATCAACAAAACAATAAATCAAGCACTGATTTTTAGCGTTTGCTGATTTCCAAGGAGTAAATGATCACCCTGAGATGTCTCTATTCCGTTGCACCCCTGCTCCCACTCCACCCCCTGCTTTAAAATATTCCAAAAGTTTAAATCTCCCCTGAAATAGGTGTGACCCTGCCATTTTAGGAATATTCCTAATCCCTGAGATAAGAATCATAAATATGGACTTCCAGTTCAGAGGTTTACAGGAACTGGATGATATTCTGGGGGGGGGGGGGGAAGATAACCTTCTGGAGGCTCCCTGCCCATATCCTGACTGTGCTTTAGTCGATCAACAAGCATTTGTGAACCCTTAGCACATTCAGTGTCAGGCAGCCTCAGCCTTCCAGGTAGGCCTCTAAGTAGGTACAGAACATAGGTAAAGGAAATGCATGGTCACAAAAAAGATGAACGAGGCTGAAGGGAGAGCATTCCAGCCACAGACTCAGCTCCTGGAGTGCATGGGAGGGGGCTCTGGCCTTGGGCAAGCAGCTGGAAAGGAAATGTCAAAGGGGTGAGGAAGGGCAGGAAAAATGAAGATGGCTCAGTTCACTGTCTCGGAAATGCTTGGGCCTATTATGGATCCGGGAAATGCTCCTTTTCTAGAAATCTATAGCTTCATTTCAGTGAAAGTTGATAGTCAGGATAGTGAGAAAGTCTGCTTTCTGAGACTCTTAGGAGAAAAAGACTGAGCTGATATAGCGAGCTAATTCTTCATGGCTAAATCATGTTTCTGTTTCTGTTTCCCAGAAGTGACTCCTTTTCCCCCTTCTGCATTCATAGCTCCTTTCCATCTTCATTCCTTAACCCACACAATCAATAATCAATTAACCAATCAACCAAATAAGTACTTATTTTATGCCATGGGCTGACCTAAGCTGGAGATAATCAAGAAAAAGCAAAGATAATCCTTGCCCTCAAGAGGCTTCCATTCTAAGGGGAAAACAGCATATGAAAATCAGAATACACAAGATAAACTGAGTCTTTTTTTTTTTTTAAATAATAGCTTTTTATTTAAAAAATGTACGCGAGGATAGTTTTAAACATCCATCCTTGCAAAACCTTGTGTTCCAAATTTTTCTTCCTGCCTTCCCTCCATCCTCTCCCCTTGACAGCAAGTAATCCAATATATGCTAAACATGTACATAAAATAAGTCTTCCCAAAAAAAAAAAAAGGGAATTGTTCCTCCCCAAAGGCAAGTATAGATATTAAATAGGCTGACATGGAGAAAATAGGAAGAAGATTTGATAGGTCAGAGAAAACAAGATGAAAAACTTCACATCCTTCTGTATAGTTAATGTCACTGAGAGAAGGCTCAATATAGGAAATGGTTTGCCCCTCCTAACCTTGATCAGCTGATTTTTCTTTCTTATATAGAGAAATTCAGTCTTGACATCTATGAGTCTGTTTCCTCAACTAGTATTTACTGTGTGCAGGCTGCTCATGGTAGGCTTTTTAGTTGCCTAGAAGATGAGGTCCTTGAGGGCAGTGCCCATTATCTTTTTGTCTTTCTGGCTTGGTTCTTATCATAATGTCTTGTTTATAGTGAACATTCCATTAGTGTTGACTAAATCATGGTTTCTAGAGCTGGAAGAGAGTTTTCCGCCAACACTCTTATTTTTACAGTTGAGGAAACAGATACTCATCAAGGTCAAACTTGAGGTCCAAGATCACACAGATGGAGGTAGCCAACTTGGGATTCAAACCCAGGGCCTCGGATTCTACTTCTGGGTTCTTTCCATTACCCCAGATTTAGACATTTAATAAATGCTTATTGATATAACTTGATTTGACTTGATTTCAGATATTCTCTAGCTCTGTGACCATGGGCCGGAAAGTCCCATAGCTACTCTAAATCTCTGTTTCTTCATCTGTAAAATGGGTGTGATAATGCTTCCATAACTTGTACTTCAGAGTCATTGAGATGGAAGTACTTTGAAACCTTAAATTATTTAATTCTATTCAATTGGACAAATATGAAATGGCTACTATGCTCAAATAATGATAATAAAAGCTATCATTTATATAGTGCCTACTGTGTGCTGAGCTAAGCTAGAGATAACCAAGAAAAAGCAAAAATAATCCATGCCCTCCTAAGGAGGAAACAGCATATAAAAATCAGAATATACTGAGCTAAGAAAAAGCAAAAATAATCTATGCCCTCCTAAGGAGGAAACAGCATATAAAAACAGAATACACTAGTCTAAGTGCTTTACAGTTAGCATCTCATTTGATCCTTACAACAACTTTGGGAGGTAAATACTTTTTATTATCCCCATTTTACAGATGAAGAAATTGACAGGTTAAGGGACTTACCCAGTGTCACACAGCTAGTATAGACTGGCCTTGAGTTGAATCAAACCCATTTCTGAATTCCTTGGAATTAATGTCTTCATGTGTTTAAATATATACCTGTTAGTATTTCTTCTCCACTTCTCTACACCCCAATGTGTGTGTGTGTGTATTGTGCATATAGGTAAGTAGATACATATATATTATATATGTATGCATGTATACTTTCGAGGCTCCACTTTTGAAGGAGCCATATCTAAATCAAGCAGCTTCAGAATCAGTCTCTGGTTCTAGACTTAAGACCATCCCTCCATCTGACCTGTTTTGGGGGCTCTCTTCCAGGGCATGGGGTACTTGCACGCTAAGGGCATCGTTCACAAAGACCTGAAATCCAAGAATATCTTCTATGACAATGGCAAGGTGGTCATCACAGACTTTGGGCTGTTTGGGATCTCCGGTGTGGTGCAGGAGGGCAGGTGAGGCGGTCAAGGAGCCGGAGAGGCTCCATCGAGTCCAACTCCCTCATTTAACAGAAGAGAAAATTTCGATTCTGGTCAAGTAGTGGACAACTCCCATCCCAGTAAAGACAATGAAATAATTTAAAAAACCCAGCCATCTGCGGAGAGCTTTTGTGACACACCTTTAACAAACCAATACAAAATTCCAGCCTAACAATGATTTGGGATTTTACCGATTAACTTTGCCAGCTGGGTGATATATTCATTTAGACCCTAACCTCTTAAACTGTGATTCCCAATTCTATATAGCAGTGGTCCTCAAACTTTTAAAATAGGGGTCCAGTTCACTGTCCCTCAGACTGTTGGAGGGCCGGACTACAGTAAAAACAAAAGCTCACGCTCTGTCTCCGCCCCTCAGCCCATTTGCCATAACCCGATGGGCCACATAAACGTCCTCAGTGGGCCGCATCTGGCCCTCAGGCCGTAGTTTGAGAACCCCTGCTATATAGGGTTTTGTAACTGAATATAGGGGCTGCAAAAGTATGATTTATTACCAGTAAATGTTTGATTTGTATACCTATTTTATATACTTGGATTACATTAAAATTTCTTGGGCAAAAAGGGGTTATAAATAATAAAAGTTTAAGAAGCTCTGATCTAGACCTAGACTTTTTTGGCTTGTCTGTGTCCTGGACCTCGTGGACAAACGGTGGGTGAAGCCTGTGGGACCTCTTCTCAGAATCATGGCTTAAATATATAAGATAAAATAATAGAATTACAAACAAAATCAATTCTATTAAAATATAGTTACCCAAGTATTTTTAAAAAGCAAATTCGGAGACCCTGGGTTCAGAACCCCCTAATCTAATTTGTTTATTGCCTTCCGTAGCTTAGATATGGTGGAAATTTCACTAATCTCCTGCATGGAAGCAGAGGGGAAGCTTGGAAAGACCAAAGTCTCCCAATTCTTTTTTTCTTCCTTTTTATAATTCAGGCGGGAGAATGAGCTGAAGCTGCCACACGATTGGCTGTGCTACTTGGCCCCTGAAATCGTTCGGGAGATGACTCCAGGGAAAGATGAAGATAAACTGCCCTTCTCCAGAGCTGCTGACGTGTATGCCTTTGGGTGAGCAGAAGCCTTAGGGGACCCGCAGGGGCTAGTCGAGGGAATCTGGGGCAAGAAGCATCCAAGTCTCCACGTGTTCCCTGTGTTAGTGGTCAGTGAGTCAGCAAACATTCATTGAGTTCCTACGTACACCTGGCACCTTGTTAAGTGCTGGGGATACAAAGAAAATAAATAAACAGGAACTTACAATCTAATGGAGAGCAGGTAATATAACATAACCCAACAAGGTATAGACAGCCTGAAATCTTTTTTTTTTTTTTTTTTTTTTTTTTTTTTTTTTTATTATATATATATATATATATATTTTATAATATTATCCCTTGTATTCATTTTTCCAATTTACCCCCCCTCCCTCTATTCCCTCCCCCCGACGACAGGCAATACCATACATTTTACATGTGTTACAATATAGTCTAGGTACAATACATGTGTGCGAATATCACTTTCTTGTTGCACAATAAACATTAGAATCCGAAGGTACATGCAACCTGGGCAGACAGATATTAGTGCTAACAATTTACATTCCCCTCCCAGTGTTTCTTCTCTGGGTGTATCTACCTCTGTCCATCATTGATCAACTGGAAGTGAGTTGGATCTTCTTTATGTTGAAGATTTCCACTTCCATCAGAATACATCCTCATACAGCATTGTTGTTGAAGTGTACAGTGATCTTCTGGTTCTGCTCATTTCACTCAGCATCAGTTGATTTAAGTCTCTCCAGGCCTCTCTATATTCCTCCTGCTGGTCATTTCTTACCGAGCAATAATATTCCATAACCTTCATATACCACAATTTACCCAACCATTCTCCAACTGATGGACATCCATTCATCCTCCAGTTTCTAGCTACAACAAAAAGAGCTGCCACAAACATTTTGGCACATATATGTCTCTTTCCGCTCTTTAGTATTTCTTTGGGATATAATCCCAGTAGTAGCGCTGGACAGCCTGAAATCTTAATGGGAGAAGGTGCAAAGCTGAAGGCGGCTTCTTGTAGAAGGTGAGACCTTTGGCTGAGACTTGAAGAAACCCAATGAGGTTGGGTGGAAGGTCAGCTAATGATTAATTCTTTTTGGCCTTGTAGACCTGCCTCTCCAGCTATCATACAGCTCCTGAAGGGCCCTTTGGCCACCACGAGTGAGTCATGGGCATAGTGGACCTTTATGAGGAGGAAAGATGGCTTAATGGTTTAATTGTGTTTAAATAGATAAGTGAAAGAACTTAGAAATTAGCAATATGTGCCTGACTTGCCAGTGGTTACATAACCGATCAGTGGAAGAAGAAGCGTTTGAACTCAGGTCTGCCAGACCCTCGGGTCTAGCTCTGCTCAGTAGCAGATTATAGATATATATATATATATATATACAGAGAGAGAGACAGAGAGAGAGAGAGAGACAGAGACAGAGACAGAGACAGAGAGAGAGAGAGAGACAGAGAGAGAGAGAGAGAGAGAGAAGAAGATATAAGTTCAAACCTAAGCTTGGACACTGTGTGACCCTGGGCAAGTCAGTATACTCTATTTGCCTCAATTTCTGCAGCTGTCAAATGACCAGGAGAAGGAAATGGCAGTCTCTGGTGATCTTGGGAGAGGGGGAGGGCTCATGGAAGGCTTGGTTGGGGGTCATTGTATCCAGGCCTGGAGCAAGAACAAGCCCAGAGGCCACCAGCCCAGAGTCCAGCCTCGTCCCTGCGTCCTGCTTTGCTTTCCCTACGGTCCTGATTCAGTCTGGATGGTCTTTCCAGGACGGTTTGGTATGAGCTACAAGCAAGAGATTGGCCTTTCCAGACCCAACCTGCAGAAGCCCTGATCTGGCAGATTGGAAGCGGGGAAGGTGTCAAGCAAGTCCTGGCGGGGATCAGCTTGGGGAAGGAAGTCAGTGTAAGTGCCGGTCTTTCCCGGCCTTGGGGGCCGCCTTCCTGGGAGAGCTCCAGCAGGAGCAGGGGCAGGGCCGGGGCTGGTGAGCAGGGCTCTAAAGACAGTCATGGGGTGCACGGGGGAGCCGGGGTTCTGAATCTGGGCTCTGTGAGCTTTCTGAGAAACTCTGTTTAATGGCGTTTCAGTAGAATTGGTGAATTTTGCATCCTCATCACGTACTTTATACATTTAAAAAACATGATTCTGGAAAGGGCTCTGAAGAGAATGTTAATCTGGGGGTTTCTAAGTCAGCATGTGGCCCACAAGGATTTTCCTTTCCCTAGGTTTCAGGCCCTTCAGTCTTACCTTAGTCACATCTCCAGGAATGGGTCCCCTTCACCATCTCCACCTTCCTACCAAACTTGTACCTACTTGTAATTCTCCAAACGTGACAGTCCATCTCCAGCCTTTGCACTTTAGCCTGGTTCTCCCCATGCAATCCCTCCATGGCTCAGTTGTTGCTACAGGAAGCCTTTCCCAATCTCCCCAATTATTAGTGCTTCCTCACTGCCTAAATTACTTTGGATTTCCTTAGCTGTTGAATCTCCCCATCCCTAAGGTCCTTTCAGCATGGATAGAGATATTTTCTTCTATTCTTTCCCTCCTTTTCCCCAGCTGTACCAACTTCTCACTGGCTCTCGTTCATTGACCAACAGTAAGTTCCCGACCAAGCCCCACTTGGCCATTGTTTGGGCCTTGATTGGTTAAGCGTGAATATAAATACTAATTGTTTCTGTTTTGGGTCTTCCCTCCCAGATTAATTTTTTTTAGCTAGGTTCTTTGCCTCATTTCTTACCTAACCTAGTAAGTGCTTCACAAATGCTTGTAGAACAAATAAACGAATGTTTCTTCCTGTTGCAGGAGATCCTGTCTGCTTGCTGGGCCTTTGACCTGCAGGAGAGACCCAGCTTTCCCCTCTTAATGGAAATGATGGAAAAACTGCCCAAACTGAACCGGCGCCTCTCTCACCCAGGCCACTTCTGGAAATCTGCTGAGTAAGTATCCCCTAGAGCAAGGGCCTCTGCCCAGGTTTCCATGCCCACCCTTAAGACTATGAAGGTATGACCCTGACTCCCTGTCCAAAGAAAGTTACAATGGGGGCCATTGAGGAAGGGGAATCGTTTATATGGCAGGGGGCTTTGGGGAGGGCCTGGTGAACACCTTTCCCTAAGGGCTTTCCCGTGCCAGTTTCCAGTGTTCACCTATAAAAAAGGAAGGGGAGGGATTCAAGGGATGGCATTTTCTTCCACTAAAGTGTTGGCTTTTACAAATTTTATTGGTCAGTGAGAGATGAGGAAGCATTATTTACACCCCCTCTGCTCCTCCACTCAAAAAATTATTTTTGTACAAAAATCAGATTTTTCTTAGATGAGCTTACTCATACAATAACTGCCTATATTGAGGGACACCCAAGCTTCTGGGTTCATTTAAAGCCATTTCACATTTTCCCTACCTTCCCCTCAGGACAGTCCTGGGACACACACACACACACACACACACACACACACACACACACACACACACACACAAACACACACCCAAAGGTATCACAGATGAGACCAGAACCTGGGATCTCCTGGGTGGTTGCCTTTGAGGTCAACCTCTACCAGCCTATATTGTGTGTGACATAGAAGGCAGGTCACAGATATCGGGGGAACAGACAAGTGGGGAAATGTAATCCAGGAGAGAGCATGGACCCTGCACGGGCTCAGTTCACACAAACAGTAAGTAGCTGAGCCAGAATTCACATCAGCATCTTCTGACTTTCCATCCAGGGCCATTTGTAGCATAGAAAAAAGCCTGAATCATAGACTTCATGAAGACCCAACTTGGTTAAGCAGAAGCTTAAATTCCTGTGTGATTTTGGGCAAGTCACTTAACTCAGCTGGGCCTCTTACCTGTAAAGTGAATAAAATTACTAGGTGGTTCAGTGGATAGAGCACCAGCCCTGAAGTCAGGAGGACCCGAGTTCAAATCTGGCCTCAGATACTTAACACTTCCTAGTTGTGTGACCCTGGGCAAGTCACTTAACCCCAATCACCTCAGGGGGAAAATAAATGAAAATAAAATTAGATTTTTTGAAGTTAGATCCTTCCAGTTCTAAATTTATGTTTTTATGTCTACATCATCTTGCCTCTGTGTAACTACAGGACACACATAGACACACCCCCTCAAATAAAATATAGAAATCCCTTAGATTAGGTCCCTAACGTACCCAAAGCACAAATACTGCCCCCTTGATTTTTAGGTGCCCCATTTCAGTCCACCTGCTTAGAATATATTGTTTCCGATGTCAGCCATGTCAGAAAGCTGTCTGGTATGATTAATTCAAACATAGACTTGTATTTTGGGGCATTTTTATTTGTCAAAGATATATTGGCAATCCTGAGATGGGAACACTCAAGGGTAAAATGACAGCCCCCGATGAGCTGTTGGTGTGAAGGAATATGGTTACACCCAAACCTCCGGCTGCATTTCTGCAGTGCTTCTCTGGGGTCTGTCTTTATCTTTGAAAAGGGAGGAAGTCAAACGTCCAGCTTCCAGCTAACTGGAGGGAAGTTCACTGAAGTCTTAACTTTGAGATTTAGGGCTAGAAGGGAACTTGGGTGGGGGAAGGGGTCATTTATGCACCCCCTCTTATGACAGATGAAAGCTGCAACATGGTAAGAATGGATTGCTAATCCAGATTCTGAAAGGAGCAAGATTACCCACAAAATTGGAGGTAGCAGATTTTATGTGTATGTGTATATATATAATATTTTATTATAAATATAATGTAATAATTATATATATAATAATTACATATTTTTATTACATATATAATAATAATATTATAGATAAATAGATATAACTGTGGGTATAATAGAGATTATCCATCCTCTATGTAGAACATCCATCCACTAATACAGATCGGCAACTTCTCCTGATGAGACTTTGATGGGTAACTCACAGACCAAGGATATCTTATGAGATCTTAGACATTTCAATTTGGCTTCTTAAAGTTCAGTTTATTTCTCTGTAAAAGGAGGAGGTTACACTAAATGCCCCCCCCCAAATCCCTTCCAGTTCTAAATCCCATGACCCCTGAGGTTCCTTCCATTTCTAATGTTCTGTGATTCTGGGATGCAGCAATGCAACTCCATCAAAAAGAGATCCTAAATTCAATTTTTTTTTAAATGATTGTTTAATTTTTTTTTTTTTTTTTTGCTTTACAATTGGGAAATAGTGAAATATTTAAAAATGATTTCCATTTAAAACAAAAGAAGAGATCCTTTTATTTATTTATTTATTTTTCATCTGAATTATATCTTTATATGTTACCTACTTTAAACCTTGTGGAAAGCAGAATAAACTAGCAGATATAATTAGGGCCAAGACATCAGAATATTTCAATTTTTTTTTGGGGGGGGAGTGGGAACAAACATTTATTAAGTGCCTATTATATGCCAGGCACTTTTACAAATATTAGAAGAGATCCTTTTAAAAGGGAATGTTTTCATAATCCAGATGCCAATATATTTGCTTCAGAGTGAATACCAGTACCTTTCTGTTTGTGATTCCTGCTTTCCCAAGCTCAGCTTCTAATTCTCATTTTTCTCTTTTCTTTTCCATTGGTGTCTGTCCTGGGGTATATTTCTCCTCACACCTGGCCTGTTACATCCTTCTCTCTACCGCTCCATTTCCTATCGTGTCTTCCTTCACCTTGTCCTCATCTCAACCCTCCGTCCTGTTGGCTTCTGACTGTCCTGGATGGCATTCCACACTCTCCAAACATCAATATGGCGGCACGGCTCGGCCCCAGTCGCTGGCGGAATCGCTACTCCAAAGGGCGCTACTACCACCCAGACTTTAGGGGAACCTTCCGTCCCCTCTTGGAGGAATAGTGTGTGTCCTGTTGGGTGCTTGTTTCTCACCCATCATACGTCTTGCATCCATTCTTCCCTCCCCTCGCCTTCTCCCCTAGCTCCTGACTCATGTTTTTATTTTTTATTCCCATGCAACGAAGTGTGTTTTTTAAAAAGTTGTATCAGCAAGTTGAGACATTGATGCTTTCTTATTTTTCAGTGAATTATTTAAGTCCTCAAATCAAAAAGCAGTAATGTAAACTTGGCCTAAACCACTTCCGTGTCTTCCTGGTGTTCCCAAGACCCCCAGAGTTGGAAATCCTTCAAATCCCCTCCCTTCCCCCAAATATAGAAGTTAATTATCACTTCATTGATTACCAGGGAAGGACAGCGTAGAATAACTGACAGAGGACTAGCTTTGGAATCAGGAAGACATGTACAAGTCCTCAATCTGACACAAGCTGACTAGATGATCGAGTTAACATTTGTAAAGTCCTTTGCAGACCTGAAAGTGCTACATAAGTACTGGTAATTATGATCCCGATTTTAGTTTTGTGACTGGGCAAGTCACTTAAACTCTGTGATCGGAGTGAATTAAGTTACTAAGGAGTGGCCGATTTTTAATCAGCGAAGGGACTTTGCACAATGGGAATTCCCCAAGACAGTGAGATTCCAGGCGTTCCAGTTTTCTCTGCTACTTTTCCCACTCTGGTTATTGGACCTTAAGGAGATCACAGGAAAAAGGGGGGGGGGGACTGGCTGACAGAACATGATAACTCCTTTCGGGTGCCTTCAGGGAGATTTATTGGTATGGTCTTTTTGCCCAGTCTGGTCCGAGACTTCACAATATCCTAGGCACAGTTGACCACTGAAAGACACAGCCCACGACCACTCCAGAAAGTGTTCTGATCATGGTTTTGTGCCTCACACATAAAAGGGCTCCCTCCCCCTCAGCACCTTTCCCCTTCAGCTATGGCAGGTTGGGGAGCATTCCCTTCATTGGTTCATCATTAAAGTTCCTCTTTGGTTTAAAGATGGTGGTTTCCTCTGGGTTCTAGCTTTTATTTCTGACTTCTCTCTGCCTGGACTGGCTTCCCTTTCACTGCCAAATTCTCTTGTCTGATAATCCTCTGCTCTACACACATACACTGGGCTTCCTTTTTCTTATTGCCTTTGACCTTATCCATTAAGCTTTTTGGGCAGAGGGAAGGTACCAACAATGGCACGTTTCCTCTGGGGCTGATAGCTTAATATGATTGTATTTTTGGATTTTGGAAGCTTACCTAGTTAAATCCCTTCTCCAAAATGAAGGGCAAATCCCAAGAGTGCTCCATGTTCTATTATTAGTCAATCAACAAGCATTAATAAATAGCAGTAACATCAACAAACATTTATTAAGTACCTAATTGTGTGCCAGACACGAGCTTTCCATATATAGTTCCTGTCCTCGAGGATCTTCTATTTTAAGCATGTGCCAGACATTGGAGATACTAGTTCAAAGAGTGTTGCTTGAAGTATATGAGCCAAAGCCTGGCTAGAGCTTAGAAATCTTATGACAGAGAATTTTACCATAATGATATTTTTATTTTGAACACAGAGCATTTCATAGTCCCAAGAAACTCTTATCCTAAAATACTTTATGTCACTAAGTGCAAAAACCTTAACTAAGATGAGGCACCAGGGGTTCTGACAGGGGTGCCAAAATTTATAAGGTGCTGTTAGCGCTTGTATTTCTCCAAGATGTTTTTGTGAAAAATCTTCCAGCTGTAGATTTAGGATCTTACAAACCCCTGACATTTCCAGGTTCCTGACAATGGAGCAGCTGCTCCTTCTCTTCATCCACCACTGCCCAAGTCCCAATGATCGTAGCTCCCATTTCTACTGTGTTTCTCCTTGAAAAAACCCATTTTGGTTGCTGAGGCAAGCAGCACAGGTGGCTTCCCTTTTGGATACCTGAGAAAGCAGAGGCTCAGACCCGTTAATTCACTCACCCAAGGTCCCACAGCTAATAAATAATTCCAACAGCAAACGTTTATAGAGCATATTAAGGTTTCCAGACTGTTTCCCATGCATTTGATCTCCCCTCAGCTTGGGACATCCAAGGCAGGATTTGAACTCGGCCCTTTCCGATGCCAGGTGTGGCACTCTATCCATTACCCATTCTGCTTTCTGAATTTAATTTTTAGTTGTGAGTCAGTGATATTAAGTAATGTGGTGGGGAAAAACACCAGATTTGGAGTCAGAGACTTCAAAGCCTGCCTCTCCTACATATTTCCATAAAGAATTTGAAAGAGTCACTTCCTCTTAGGGCCTTGGTTGCTTGTCCTCCGTCAGTTAAGCTGGGCTTGAATTAATTCTGTAGTTCCCACAATTCTTTTGTTCATTCTTTGGACACAGTCTAGGAGAGTCCCCGGGAGGTTCTTTACTGTAATAGAAACCCAGTTTTTGAGCAAATTCTTTGCAAGGTAAAGGTTGGGAGAATCTTATTATGAAATACGGAATCTGCCCTATCATGAATGCTGCAGAAGTTGCTTTTAAAGTAAACAAAATTATTTCTAAATTTCCTTTTGGCTGCAATAACATAATTTTCCAAACTGCACACAGCTAGTGGAATTTAGGACCTAGTGGAGTGCTGGGCCCAGCTTTTGAGAACCACTGAAGCAGCTGACCTTGAAGTCCCTCCCAGCCCTAAATCTCCTGATCTTTTGGATTTCCTGAGTCAGGGCTACTCATGTAAGATCAGGCATGATCTCAAAAGACATCATTTAGCTTGTTTATTTTCCAAATCTTGGTAAGAAAGAGCCGAAAAATTGGATATGGTTTTTTAAAAAAAATCTACATTAGTGATAGGTCAGCATTAACAAGTTTCATTTGAGGGTCATAATCATTTGCCCATCCTCCATACAGAGAATATTTGGGGGTATTTATTTTTATGGGTCATCACAATACTATACATGTTCAGTTTAATTCAGTAAGTAGTAAGTACTTACTGTATGTCAGATGCTGAGAATATAGAGACAAAACCAAATTCCTCCATCCTCGAGGAGGTTATATTCCACTGGGAAGGTAACCTATACAGTCTGTTGTGGTCACAAATAAATCACACCATTTCCCCAGATCCGGAGAGTGTCCAGATCACGATCTCTCCTCCGAGCAGATCCCGAGCTAACATTTCTCTAATGTCCGCTTCCACTAGTTTTCAACGATCGCTAACTCTCCCACGGTTTGTGTCTGTGTGTATTGGCTGTTTTTTGTCTGTCTGTTTCCTTTTCTAGGTTGTAGCTCCTGGCGCTGCCTTGCATGTCTCCTCGGCTTTTTTCACTCTCTCCTAATCGACTTCTCAACTTCAAACAGCTGCCTCTACTGACTAAAATGCAAACCCGGATTCTTTGCATTAACCAGGGGGATATAACTTCTGCCTCGCCGAATCCTTTCTCCAAAAAGTATTTTTTATTAAAAAAAAAATCATTCCTGTTTTGTTTTTGTTATTGTTTTTATTTTTTGCTTGTATAACACACTTTTGGGGAACTAACTCCTTCGCTAACTGTTGGATATGGCTGCCTCTGTTTATTCCCCCCCAAGCACTTTGATCGGCTTTGCAAACTCTCTCCTGGATGTTCCTTCGATGTTGTGAGCGATTCTTTCTCACTAGTCCCATCCTAACGAGGCAGAGGGCTGGAGCCCGTGTGTAGGGGTGAGGGATGTTTGCAGTTTATTCCAGTGACTCATCCTGCAAGCAGCATCCTAAGTTGGAGGATGTAACAAGAGCCTCTAAATAAATCTGAGAAAGGTTTGCAGCTCTTTCATCCGAGGGAAGAGCAAAGTCAGAGTCCATTTCTGCTACTGACTACCGGCGTGACTTTGGGCAAAACATGTGGTCCAGCTGGGCCTTAAATGAGGGGCTCTCAACCTTCTCAGAGTCATGTTTTTAAATGCTTAACATAAAATACATAGGATTACAAAGGAAACCAGTTCTATTGAAATACAGTGATCAGAATTTTTAAAAGAACAAGTTCACAGACTCCAGCCTTAAATCCATGGTCCTATGATCAGGAGGACCCCGGCCTGGGATGTCCATGGAAGAACATTTCTTGTAGCTGCTGCTTCTGTTCCCGTTGTCAGTATGGATGAATGGGTCAATGTCACTAGGATTACCCTTGCAAAGATGACATCCCCAGGGCCTTTTCCCAACACTTTGGGCCCCACAGTTAATGCAAACTTTTTTTTAATACAATAAAACTAAAGGGTGTGTTTTGTAGGGCAAAAAAAATAATGGATTAGGAGTCTAAGGGTGTGAGTTCTGTTCTTTTTCTCAATTCCTGACTCCCCGTGTGAGCTTGAGGGAGTCACTTGATCCTGAGTTAGCTCATTTGTTAAAAATGAAAAGGATCGGAGAGATGATCTCAGAAATGCCACTGGACCCAAAATTCACTGTGGGCATGGGCCAGGATTGCTGAGTGCTGTGAATTAGGGCCATGAGAATCTCCTGATGGGAGGCAGGACTTCTGCAAGCCATCTTGCTCATCAGACTCAGTTTACTTGTTAAATCTTGAAAAGTCAGTTTAAAACAACAACAACAAAAAAAAAGAGTTTTGTTTTGTTTTGTTTTTCTAAAAAATTGTCTTGGTGCCTTTTGTTTTTACATCTGAATCTTTTCCAGATATGCCTCAATTCCTCCTTCCCCTACAAAGTCAGCCTTCTATTATAACAGGATAAAAGACAATTAAGTAAAACTAATTCATGGTGACTGTGTATGCAACATTCTACACCCATAGCCCCCCGTCTCTCCAGCCCAATGGAGACAGTAAAAACATTAATTTCATGACTTCAAAAACGTCCACTTTAATGGCTCTCCACTCAAACAGCTGGGGCTCTCTGGTGCTTTAAGACTTCTGAAGCACTTTGCAGACATCATCTCATGTGATCCTATGGCTATTATTAGCTTCCTTTTATGGCTAAGGAAAGCTGAATTAGCCAGGGCTGGGCACAGTTGGAACTTGAACCTCTATTTCTCTGACTTCTGGGCTTCCTCAGCTTATCAGATGGGATCCCCACATCTGGGGCCCCCTGTTAAAATTCTTTTTGTCACAAGGCTTGGCCCTTTGCTCCTCATCTTCCCCCAAACCTGAGAGGTGTTTTCTGGTGCATCAGGACCAACAGCCACAAAAACAAAACGGGAGCTCGTCTTCCTTCTCTTCCTAAGGGAAGTGGTGGAAGGGTCCCCCGGCCTGGTCAATGGTGGAATCCCTGTGACCCTTTTGTCAGATGTCTGGGCTCAGTGTTGGGTTGTAGATTCACCCCCTCTCCCCACCTGTCTGAAAAGTTTAGAGACTCCCGTGGCAAACCACCAGGGGCTAAAACATGTGTTTCTCTTCCTTTTTTCAGCATTAACAGTAGCAAAGTTGTGTCCCGGTTTGAAAGGTTTGGCATGGGCATCCCGGAATCCAGTAATCCAAAGATTTAGCCTGATGTGCAATGTTTCTCACGGCTGTCGGATTTTTATTTTACTTTTGTCTTGTGGGTTTGTTATTCTCCCTTATTCTCTGTCTCTTCTCCTCCTCCTCCCCCCAAAAAAGAACTCAACTCTGCAAAACATCAGCCACCTTCTTAGAATCACCCCAGCCCAGCCAGCCGGGAGGCCACCGACTGCCAGCGTGACGACCTGTTTGCACACAGACCTTTGTGTCCTGAATGTAGAGCGTGTGTGTATAGACACACGTACACAGGTATATGTGCACACACACACGCACACATAGTGGTTCTCTGTGTATATGTGTGTGTGTGTATGAAATCCAGACAGACAATAAGTTTACATGTACTTTTTTGTTGAATGAACTTGGGGTTTTTTTGCTAGGTAATAATAAAAGTGACCCACATGTCTACTGCATGGATTTTTGGTTGGCCTGAAAGGTGGTGTTGGGGTGAAAGCCTCCTTCCCTTAGGAAAGGGCATCCTGGAAATCTGTCTGACTCCCCAAGCTGGGACACATGTTTGGGAGAAATAGCAAGCCAGCGTGGGATTTCTTGGGGGGACGGGGAGGGACTATCTCCTGCCCTTCCCTACCCTGGAGGTCATTAAGCAGAGCTTGCGGAGTGGCCACTCGTCAGGTACGTTACAGAGGGGAGCTCTTTTTGTTCTGGTTTGGTGAATTCATTCTGGGACTCCTATTCCAAACGTACCACTTGCTGCCTTTAATTAGCCAGTGAAAAATGGCCCTTAGTAGGGAGATCCTTGAAACCTGTGGGCCGCAAAATACAATGGAAAATATGCCAGAGAACCTGCGTTCAAATCCCACCTCTGATGTTTCCCACCGGGTGACTTTGGACAAGTAGTTTTTTTACGTCTCAGATTCCTTATTTGTGATGTGAGGGGGCCGGGCTAAAGTTCCTTCCAGCTCTAGGTGTATGGTTGAATCTATAATCCTTTATTTTGCTAAGAATATCAAGCTGGTTCCTCCAGGCAGACCACCCTAGATTGGAAGAGCTGAGCATACAGAGCTTTGCTCCACAGTGGATGGGAGCTTTCAGGAAGGTGTAGAGTGAGATGGAGCTAGTCTCTGTTAATGGGGGAGAACCAGAGCCAGCCCCTGATTCCTGGCCCAAGAGAAGACCAAAGTAACTGGCTGAGTTGGGAACCAAGGAGAGAGAAACGTACAAAGAGCATTGAACGCCATTTGTCCTTTCTCCCCATTCCCGGCACAGCCCATTGATGCTGCCTCAAGAGCCACTTTTAACCTTCCCTGGTTGTCTGATGCTTCTCTTTAATCAGTTATTAGTATTTATTAAGCACTGCTGTGTTCCAGACACGAGGGACACATGTACAGTACAAAGAATGAATAATCCCTCCTCCAGAGGAGTTGGCAATTTGATGTAGAGACAAGTTCCTCTTGGCAGGATCTTTTGTTATTCATTCAATAAGTACTTATTTCTGGCACATTTATAGATCCCTGCCCTCAAGGAGGGAGATTTCAGCTGTGTCATGTTTGGGAAAGTTCCATCTTAGAAGAACACTGTCTACCCCACAGTCCTAAGCTGATAATTGTCATGGGCCAAGAATAGCGAAGGATAGAGTCCTTTCCCATGAGGTGAGCAGCCCCCAAGGGGGGGTGGTGTCAACCTTAGAGAGTGTCTCAGGAGAGGGGAGAGGGAGGGAACTCTGAAATCTATCCATTAACTCCTCAAGGATTCGTGAACCCCTGATCTAGTCCCACCCTATGTTTCTGAGGAGGCAGTCTGAGAGGGCACATGAGTAGGTGGGCTTCGAGTTCCGGTCCTCCAAGGCCTTCCATTGGACTAAGTTATTGGATGTGTAATATAGACACAGTCAACATTCGCCATTTGCCTCCATGCCTCCAAAAATGGGACTTGGAATGTGAAGGCTAATCCGATAGGGATCATTAAGCCTGGAGAAAGAAGAAAGGTTTGGCTAGAAGAGACTGGCTGGAAAAAAGCCCAACTCTTCAGCTCAGCCCAGAGGTTGACTAGGGCCCACTTCTTGAACTAGGTGGACTCGGGCCCTTCTTTATTGCTACTGAAAGAGCCTTGAAGTGTTGTAGAGTCATGGTCAAACTCATCTTCATTCTGGGACCCATGGCAATTAAATTTGGGGTCTTCCCCAGAGAATGGGGATTATTCAAGCCCATCCCTCCTCCCTTATTCATCTTCACCGGTGCTCACCCTGTCTTTAGCCTGTTTCCTCAGTCAGACCCAAAGGACCCCCGTCCCCTATCCCCACTCTAGGGAAGGTACAAGCTCTTTGAGACCCTTCTTCATAAATGTTCTTGTAAGTCTCATGCCATCAAACGCCATTGCCATTCTAAGGAGAGGATCCACCCATTATTCCAGGACCTGTGGGGGTTCCAAGAGCGTTCCTCTGGAAATGGGTGAGGAGATGAGAAATCACCCTTTTCCAGCCTTTCCTTTGGAAGGATACCCTGCAGGTCACAGAGCCCAGAAGTTGCTCCTGAGGGAAGATCAGGGGAATCTTGGGCCCTGCTGATTCCTCTCGCCTTGGCAGAGAAGTTTCCTTCTGAACACTTTGCATCACTTGCCCCATATTTCAAGTCCCTCTTTAAAGGTATTCTAGTCCATTAGTATTTATTAACACACCCTATGGGCCAGGCATGTGCTGAGTGCTGGGGATAACAAGAACCAAATATGTATGTTTACCAAAAATAATATTGCAGGCCATAGCGTCTATATGATTCCAAGCAAGTCATTGTCCCCCTCCACAATAATTCTTATCATTCCATGTGGCAGAAGGAATTTCCTCACTTGGAATTTTCTTCACCAGTGAATTAAGTTCATCTAAACGAAAAAATGGGGGAAAATGCACATTTAATAATGCATTGTGGTGGGTAGGAATCTGAGTCGAGATCAGGGCATGGGAATAGAACAGACATCCCCTGGATTCCCTCACAGCTTGGTGGAATGGATCTCCCAACATGAATGTAAAGTCAGTATTGCTTTAGCAATCAAAAGGAGCCCTTAGGTCTCCAGTGACTCCGTTCCTTTGTCAGAGAAGGACTAACTCCCTTTTCTAATTCATTTCCCATTTACTTACTAAAGGAAGAAGCTAGCAAGCATCTAAGCTTCCCTTCTCTCCTTTCCTTGCCTGGGTTGTTTTGGGATTTTGGGGGGGTAAGGTAGCTTATGACGGGGTGAGAACAGTACCTGAAACATTTGGCTTTTTTGTTCATCTTTTGAGGTGACTGTGAAATGAAATGTAGCTGAATTGATTGCAGGTGCCTGTTTCCCCAGTTTTGTCTATGAAATATATTGGAAAAATAATGAATACTGTGAATTATTAGCTACTGTCCAAGAAAAAAAAAAACTCAAGTCCTTTATAGGCTGCAAAGACCTCTGATTAAAACCCTTTTGGGGAACTGGTTCATACCCATTTTTTTAAAAGTAAGGCCCAAATCCAAATTCTGCTTGAGATGGGGAGCCAACTTTTAGACCTTAGAAGTCACTCCTATTTTTAAACAAAGACTTACAGCTCCAAGGAAGTTCTCTCTCCTGGCAACCCCTTGCTACCCCTCCTGATGCTGGCTGGTGTTCTCTATTTGGATGTCCAACGTGGTATTTTGAATTCTTGTAGGTTGTAGTTTCCTCCAAGGATGGCAATCACAGACTGGATTTCTCAATAGCCATTCCTTAAATATGCATGAGGTGATGGAGTCATTCTGTGGCATTTATGATGTTTCTGATGATACTTAAAGATGTGCTTAGCACTTGCAAGCTGTATTTTTATTTTGGGTTCTTGCTAATTTGGGGGGCACATAAATGTGAAACTCGTGTGGGAGAGAGGGAGTCTGGTATAATATTGCTATATCCTCTGAGATTTTACCTGTGTGTGTAAACAGTCTCATAGGGTTAAAAAAATGGACTTTTTTTTTTTCTTTTTGAATGTGATGTAAAATTTGTACAGCAAAAATTTTTATATTTTCTATCAACTGAGTTTGTCTTCCACAGATGCTATTAATTTAATTAAAATTGTTAGTGTTATTAACAAGTGTGTTGTATTAGACATATGTTACTGGCAGGAGTACCTTCAGTGCCAATGGAATTCTGATTATTTGGAGAGCTCTTCAGTGAATAAAATCGATGTGCTCCATCAAACCATGACCTGCCAGAGTCTGTGTCAGTTTTTGCTTCATTGCAGCTAAGACCGATGAATATCGACTATGTATCCTAGACCGTGGTTCTTACGGGCTCGAGAGAGAATGAGGAAGGAGGCATACAAATAACTTATCTGTCAATAGTAACACGAACACTTTGGGGCCGTGGAGAAACACAGAGAAAAACGATATTACAAAACGGTAATCATCAAATCTGTTGGGTACTGGTTGAAAGATAGAAAAGTTAATCAGTGGACCAGATTAAATATACACAAACCGGGGAAGAAATCAAACATTATAAGAAAATACTCAATAAATCCGAGCATGTTGACCTATAGGGATTAAGATTCCCTAATCAACAAACACTTCTGGAAAAACTGGAAAACAATCTGGCAGAAATTAATAGGACAGCATCTCACACCATATATCACAAAAAGCTCCAAATCAATTCATAACCTAGTTTTTAAAAGTCATAAATAAGTTAGAGACGAGGGGAAGGAGATACTTCTCATGACTGCATAGAAGAGTTCTGGACTTAACAATAAAGATCAAAGAAGATAAAATAGAAAGTTTTCCATAAAATTTAAAAGTTTTTGCACAAAAAGCAATGCAGGGAGACTAAGAAGGAAAAACAGTTGAGTGGGAAGAAAATCTTTGTGGGAAATTTCTCTGATAAAAAGAAATTTCAGTTATGTCTGACTCTTGTGACCCCATTTGGTTTTCTTTTGGCAAAGATACTGAAGTGGTTTGCCATTTCCTTCCCAGCTCATTTTACTGATGAGGAAATGAAGATAAACAGGGTTAAGTGGCTTGCTTAGAGTCATTAGCTAGAGGTGTCTGAGGCCAAATTTGAATTTGGGGAAATGAGTCTTTCTTATTACAAATTTGAAGCTCTATGTATTATGGTACCCTGTAGCTGCTCTGAAAAAAAAAAAAATTTTCTTCCTCCCTCTCTATCTCTGTCTCCCTCCCCCTCCCTCCCTCCCTCCCTTCTTTCTTCCTTCTCTTCTTTCTTCCCTCCCTCCCTTACCCCCTTCCTCCCTTCCTTCCTCTCCCTCTCTCCCCCTTTCTTTCCCTCTCCCCCTCCCTCCTTCCCCTTCTCTCTCCCTCTTCCCTCCTCCTTCTTTCCCTCCCTCTTCCCCCTTCTCTCTCCCTCTCTCTCTCTCTCTCTCTCTCTCTCTCTCTCTCTCTCTCTCTCTCTCTCTCTCTCTCTCTCTCTCTCTCTTTCTCTCTCTCTGTCTCTGTAATATTTATGTATATATCTATATCTATAAATAATTAGATAGATAGATAGGTAAATAATAAATTGATACAAATGAATAAGAACATGAACCATTCCCCAATAGATTAATGGTTAAATGAAATGAACAGAAAGTTCTCAAAAAAGAAAAGTTATCAACAACCAAAATATTAAAATTGCTTCAAATTATTAATAATAAGAAAAGTTTCAATTAACTCTATGCTTACACATGCAGTCAGACAATATTAGTATTTGCTTATGAAAAGTGTGCCTTTTGTTCACTGTTCATTGATGCATGGGTATTTGTAAGCCTTAGAAACACTTATCTATTATGCATAATTTTCTATTTGCTTTTTTGCACAAATGTCACTGTTTACACATATTATAGTGTTGATTAATTATTATTACTGTATTCCTTTTTGTGCATATTTACTCTACATTATTGTAGATTGTGTGTCTTTAGACCCATAGTTATGAGGAAAGTCCAGAATTTAGGACTAAAGACAAATATGCTCAGACATCCTGATTGATTTGTTAGGGGCAGCAAATATTTTGCTGGAGGGAAGAATCTAGAACCTACTCACATATTAGAAAAAAAAGTATCAACACTGAAGTGATAGACTAAATATCAATGAAGCAGACACAATAGGTGATTCCTTTGAAATGAGAAATAGTCCCTTCAGTGAATCAGGAGAAAAAAAAAAAAAGAAGAGGATCTCTAGGGTGAAGAACTCTGGTTGGTTGGTCGGTGTCCTTCTTTCATAAAGAGGAAATAACATCACTGTTAGAGTCCAGTTACAGTGTGTCTGACTGTGGCTGATCAGACCAACGTGAGCTTAGAATGCTCTGTCACAGGTAGGGCCTGTGAACATTTGGGTTAGATTGTCTAATTTTGTGCATCTCCTGTTTTTTTTGAACTACTTTATTTCTGTTTTGCTCACAGAACATAACACCTTCTCTGATAAGGCACACCATGCTGGGCAATCCTGTGCCAGTGTGTCTCATGTCACACAATCAGTTCTAAAGTTCTTGAGACCTCAAGGGTGTCCTTGTATCACTTTTTCTGACCACCACATTAGCACTTGCCCTCTGTGAGTTCTCCATAAAATAGCCTCTTTGGCAAGTGTACATTTGACTTTTGAACAATGTGGCCAGTCAAGGTAACATTTAAAAGTCAGTCCATTGAGTCTAGAAAACAGACTTTTGAAGAGGAACCTAGGTTCTGAAGGGGTAGGATGAGTATACATGAAGTTAGGACAGTAAAAAACACACATAAGTGACAACCAGCTTGAGGGTACTTGGCCCGGCTGGGACAAAGTATATTAGGATTGAAGCTGTATTGATGAAACTCCTCTTGCTGTATATTAAGACAATAATCCTGTATATACTTTCTCTCTCTGCCTTTTCGTCTGGGCACAGGACAATCTCTTTACCCACCTTTATTTTGAAATATTTACTTAAACATTTTAAACCAATAACATTCATCTAAGTAGTTTACTTATTGGAAATAAAGTTGGGGGGACAACTGAAGAAACAATTTTTCAGAAAAAGAGAAATTTAACACTTAGATGTTTTGCCAGAAACACTTTATCTGTCTGGGAGGCTGGAGCAAATGAAAAAAGAGAACTCTAAATCCCTTGACACTACTTCCTAGAGTAAAGAAGGGACACTTATGAGTCAGTAGAAGGTCAAAGGCAAATTGAATACTCAATAAAACGGAAACACTTCTGATGTATGTACACATCCATACATACTTTTAAATTAAATTAATGAAAAGTTCTTGGTCTGATATGCTGGATTTCCTTGGAATGAGGATCCTACTGTTATATGTGTATTTGATTTTACAAGCTCTAGTAGAATTTACTTAGGGTTATTCATTAAAGAACTGCAGATGTTACTCTTTTTGGTGCTGCAGATGTTTGATTTCAAGTCACTCTAATCAAATCAGTTTTAACAACATTTGTGGAACTGAGTGTGGAACTAAAGCACACAGAGAGGAAGAGTTTAGGGAAGGGGATGTGAAAATTTATTTTGAAGTCTCTTTTTGGTCATTTTACAATATTTCTATATCAAATTTAATTTTTTCTAAACAACTTCACCACAGAAACTTGACATTCATGGAAATACTACCATTAGCTGAGGTTTCCACCTCCGCATCTCTCGTCTTTCCTTCTCTCTACACTTGTATATATAATCACTATCTTTGTTCAGACCCTCCTAATTGGTGAGCCCACCATAAATGTCTCTTCTTTCTAATCCCTACCCTTCCCACAGCTAATAAAGTGATATTTTTAAATAATTTTTTTCATTTTCAAAATATATGCAATAATGTTGTAATATATGTTAAACAATGCAATTTTCTCTACATATTTACACAATCATGCTGCACAAGAAAAATCAGATCAAAAAGGAAAAAAAAATGAGAAAAAAAGCAAACAACAATAAAAGTGAAAATATTATGTTGTGATCCACATTCAGTTCCCGTAATCCTCCTTCTGTATGCAGCTGGCTCTCTCTATCACAACTCTATTGCAACTGGCCTGAATCATTGTTGAAAAGAGCTATGTCTATCAAAGTTGAGCATCACATAATCTTGTTGCTGTGCACAATATTCTCTTGGTTCTACTCATGAACCAATATTTCTAAAGCACATGTCAGACTATGTTCAGTAAACTTTGTTCATTAAGCTTGAGTGTCTTTCTTATTGCTTCTAGAATAAAATAAAAACTGATCTGTTTTGGAAAAAAACCTCTAAGTTCCCATTTTATTTATCAAATTGGCAAAGATGGGGGCAGAGCCAAAATAGGGTAGTGAAGCCAGGAAACTGCTAGAGCTTTCTCAGTTTCCCTCAAAAACCACACGAAACCAAGCCTCAGAACAGAGTCTGGAACAAAATCTTCTCCAGCTCAAAATAGATTGGAAGGACTTCAAGAAAGGTCAGTCTCAGCTAGGGTGAAAGGGGTGCTCAGTCCAGCTCAGATGATGTAGGAGAAAAGCAGTGAGAGGATCTTAATAACAGCAAATCAACAACTGAGATCCTCAATCCTGGCTCAGTAGCAGAGCAGATCAGTGGGGTAGCCTCCAGTCCCTGTGCAGAAGACAAATCACTAGTCCAGGAAACCAAGCAACAAACAACATTAGGTGGGGCTACTCCTTGCTGTGAGCAAGACACCAAACACAAGGGACCCTGTGCTCAAAGTCAAGGTTCAAAGCTGCACAAGAAGCTTAGGGCAGAGCTCCCTGTACTCTGGGAGCAGAGAAAGAGAGAGAGGAGGGGAGAGAGGGAGGGAGGAAGGAAGGGAGGAAAAGAGGGAAAAAGAAAAAGAAAATGAGCAAGAAACAAAACTTTCACCATAGGAAGTTACCATGGTGACAAGGTATGTGAAATATGTGAAATCTCAAAGGGTGATGTGAATTGGTCTCAAGCCCAAAGAACCTTTATGGAAGTGCTTGTAAAGGACTTTAAAAGTCATATAAGAGAGGTAGAATAAAAATTGGGGGGGAAAGTATGCAAGAGAGAGTCAGCAGTTTGGAAAAAGAAAGACAAAGGTTAACTGGAAGAAAAAATCCTTAAAAGATATAATGGCCAAAAACCCCTAAATAAACAAACAAAAAAAAAATTGAAGAAAACACTTTGAAAAGTAGAATTAATCAAATGTAAAAAGAGATACAAAAGCTAAGTGAAAAAAATTATACATTAAAAACTAGAACCAAGAAAATGGAAATTAACAACTATGAGACATCAAGAATCAGTCAAACAAACTAAAAAGAATGAAAAAATGGAAGAAAATGTAAAATGCTTCATTGAAAAAAATAGCTGATGTGGTAAACAGATCAAGGAGGGACAATTTAAAAATTATTGGTCTACTTGAAGGCCAGGACAAAAAAAAAGAGCCTGGAACACATTCTTCAAGAGATCATCAAGGAAAATATACTAAAGCCAGAAGGCAAAAAAAATCATTGAAATTGACAAATATGGCAATAAAAATTACATCTTTTCCTGTGTAGATTTTTTCTCATTGTTTCTACTTGATGTACTGGTGAAAAAAAATTAACTTGCTGTTAAGCTAGAACTGAGTATTCATCCAAAAGTCACACTATCTCTCCTATTCTTCCTTGGGAGCTTTCAAGAGAGGAGGAAAAAGAATTGTTGTAAGCCTCTAAGTTCAAATCAAGCCTCAGATACTTATTAGCTATATGATCCTGGTCAAGGCACTTATGTATGTCTGTTTTAATCCATTGGAAAAGCAAATGACAAAGCACTCCAGTATCTTTGCCAAGAAAATTCTATGGACAATATGGTCTGTGGGATCACGTTGAGTCAAATGACTAAATGACTCAATTGACAACAAGAGAAAGGTAAGATGCCTTATCTCCTCATCTGGCTTTTCATCTGACTTTATATCCCTCACATTTCTGTCTCTTCTTTCCTTCTTGTATAAATTCTTAGGTAAATGGATATTGAAAACAGAATGGACCATGTTACAAGCTTCAAAAAATCAGAATAGCCACCACCAGACGGAGGACCAGCAACAAGAGTCTTGAGTGGTGAATCTCTCTGTTGGGTCTGTGCAAATAGAAGGGAAAAGGAAGACTTTTCTACGAACTTGCAGCTATTGCTTCTTCGTCTATACCCACTGAGAGACTTATGGTAGTTTGTACTCACTTAGAAGGGAGAGATTTCATCTATTTTTGCCTTTTGTTTGCATATTCAGTACCAACTCAGCAGCCAATTAAATGGCCATAGGTTAAGCCAAAATGGAAACCGACAGAGAATACCTACATATTCTTCAAATAGGGAGAAGGGCCCCTCCATTGCCCATCAGCACGTTTCTAGAACCAATCTCTGTTTCCTCATGGATTGATTCCAAGGGAAGCATACTAGACATACTAGCCCTAAAACTGGTCCCTTATTGGCTAGTCCTCCAACAAACACACATACACTCATACAAATACTCCTGCTGTATAAATAATATATGTTGTTATTCATCCTTTGTTTTCCGAAAGAACTAATGATATCATGGGTAGTGTCTTAATTTACACATGAATTGGATTTAAATGAGACAGAGTTGCACAAAGTCACATAAATATATATATTATAGCTATGTAAACATGTATGTATATATGCATGTGTATATATGTATATATGTGCAAATGCATGTATATGTACTTATATGTATGTGTATACTCACACCACAATGGGATAGTGATTTATACACAAACAATGGAGTTTAATTCTCTTCTCCACCACACCCTAGCTTATTTGATAATCACTATATGTAATAACATTTAATCATGTGTTGAGCATGACTAAGTTGTTAATACTCTTATTACAAAGTATGAATCTCTCAGTGATGAGTTTGAAGGGGTAATTCCATGTTGGGCTGAAATTGTCTACACCCTTACAAATTTTCGGTGGCTAAGATTGTGTGGGAAGATAGAAATTCATCCAGTAGAGGATACGCTATCTAGGAACTGGAGAATCAATTCAAGGATCTTTTTGAGAGAATTTAAGGTGAAACTGAGAAAGTAAGAACTCTCACTCTGCAGATGGACATATAATCGGACAGTCATTCAAACCCTGGAAGCTGTTTTAAGGACTGGGACCTCTGGCAACAGAAAAAAGAATTAATCATAGACTTGAGAGAGATAATTCAGGTAACCAAAAACTGCTCTACAGAGAAGGAGCACCCAGATGAGTAATCTGCCCAAAGAGCAATTTTATGAGGACCCCATGAAAAGGGAAAAGCATTCTTCAATGCCTGAAGTACCAGATTCCTGAGTTGCCTCAGCTACATGTGTTTTTTCTATGTCTTACCATAATTAAACTCTAAATTGCTAATACTGTGTTTGTGGAAGGTTATGGCTCAAGCTTATATAGGAAATGTTTTGTAGCCATGTTATCTCAGTAAATGCCTTCGTTAAGAGCTAATGGTGTCTGCTGGCTGACTTTTAGTGGAAGCATATCCGTGGGGGCTCATGAGCTATAGTTTTAGAAGGGTGGTCTTATAGGGATCCTAGAACCTAAAGGAGCAGTTACCCTCTTGGAACCAGAAGTGTGAGTGGAAATTAAGTGTAATAGCCAGGGGGAAGTACTACATATTCATTCCTACAAACATGAACATATGCACATATAACATGTATAAATGTATGATTATATACATATATGTATGTGTATGAGTTTTCTTTTTATTGATTTTTGGCTTGAATTTGATTACTTCTAAGGGTCTTTCTGGGGCAGCGAGGTGACAGGGGCTGGAGTACAGAACCTCAGGGTTTGGTGACATTTTCACAAAGCAGGTTAGCACATTAACATATGGAAACTTGATGTAATAAAAACCTTTAGAAAAACAATAAAAAGGAATAACACTGAAGCCTTCTTTTAGGGGAATACCAAGGCCTTAACTTGGGAAATTTTATAATCATATAACTACTAAAAGGAGAAGTCTCACCTGAGACTTTTTTATACCTTTGTTCAGGAAAGGATGGGCCAGTAGAGGAAGTACCCACTTGGATGAGATCACAGATATTTTTAAAGTATGAAAGCAAGATGGCGCTATGGATAAAGTACCGAGTTCAAATCTTGCCTCAGATACTTGATGGCAGTATAGGTTTTGGCAAGTCACTTGGGTCTATCTGTGCATTTTAATTTCTTCATCGCTTAATTTCTCTGGGCTTCAGTTTCCTTATCTATACAATGACTTGTAGGACTCTTCTAGCTCTGAATCTAGAATCTTATATTCAAGCTAAGTTCCAGAAAAAATCCTGGGACAGGACTGACCATACTCTTCGACTCTGGGACATCCTTCTAAGATGAAGTGCACAGGTGATTGAAAACAAATGACAATTTTACAGCAGACATTACTTCAGGACTGTTTCTGTAGAATGAGCATATATATCTGGCAGGGAACGGAAGACGCACTCATCCTGTCCATATTTTGTGTCAAGGTCTGTACTAAGTCCTTTACAAAGGTTATCTCCTTTGATCCTCACAAAAACCATGGGATGGTAGGTGCTGTTATTATCCTCATTTTATAATTGAGGAAATAGAGGCAGATAGAAGTTAAGTGACTTTCTCAGGATCACATATCAGGAAAGTGTCTGAGCCAGGATTTTAATCTAGTCTTCTTGAATCCAGCCTCACCTAGCTGTCTCTAGGCAAACACGGGCCAAGCAGGATGACCCGCATCCCACTGGAAATATGGCCACCTCTGTTGTCCTTGGTTACAAGGTGCATGGAAGTGATCAGTCTCTTAGAACCTATCTGAATAGACATACCACGATGTGAGACAAGCCACAGAATTGGAATCAGTGGCTCTTTTCATCTCTGCTTCTTAGAATCCTTAACTTCCTTCAAGACCGATCACTCTTATAGCCAGGCCCTCTTGGAGCTGCTTATCTGTTTATTTACTGTGTGTATACATAGTTGGTCTCTAAGGTCCTTTGTAACTGGTGAGGAGACAAGGCAAATTGGTTTCTGTGAAACTAATATTGCTTTATAACTCCTCCCCCCCATCAGATATGTAATCTCCCTTGGCTACTAATAGATATTTATAGCTTGTGTGGGATGGGGTCAAGCTATTCTCCTGAGAGAAAGATTGATTAAAGAGATATGAAAACATTTCCCACAGAAGAAGGAACTTTAGTGGTGGTCTAGCGCAGCTCATGCATGAAGGGAATTCCTAGCACAATATACCAGACCAGCAATTGTCTTTCCTCTAAATGGAGATCACAAAGGAATGGGGAACCATGATTCTCTAGATGATTGGGAGAGTGGGGAGTGAGAAGGAAGGAGCCCCAAGTCCCTCCTACTTTCAGCACACTCTCAGTCATCACTGGGATCAAAGGAATCACTTTGGACCTAAAGACAAAAATGCATTAAAGAAATGGCCAGAGCTGGACTTGGATAGGTCCTTTGGAAGATGTCTGAAGTTCTGGCTATGCAGCCAATGAGAAAAAACTCCCCCAGCCACAATAGAGCAAATGGAAACAGTTACAGGATATCCATATGTGTACTTCCCTCATATATCATCAATGGAAACAGCTTCCTGATGTTCTCCACAGTAGCTGATGGAGTTTCCATATGAATCAGACTCCTCTTACACTTGGTTACCCTTGCTTCAGGTTATGTAAGTTTTCCTTTGCATTTCTGAATTCTTTGTTTTATTGTTTCTCATAACACATATTCTGTCTTATTCACATACAAATTGTTTAATCATTCCCCAATCAATAGACATCTACTTTGATTGTAATTCTTTGCTACTACTATTGAAAGTGCTGCTATTGTTGGTATATGTGAATTAGTGAATAAACAGATGAATCAAAATGCTTTTAGGCACTGTTCTGGGACAGAAATACAAAAGTGAGACAGTCCATGTACTCCAAAAGTTTATATTCAAATAGGGGAGACACTCATTATCATTATTATTGTCATTAATAATCATTAGTAACTAGTACTACTAGAAGTAATGAACATTTTTCAGGTCTTTTAAGGTTTGTGTAGAGATTCATAAATATTACTTCATTTTATCCTCACAAAAACTCTCAAGTAAACAAAAGGTGGGTAGTATTGTTGTTCACATTGTACAGATGATTGAGCAGAAGGACAACTGGGCAGTGCATTGGCTGGAGAACCAAGCCTGGAATCAGGAAGACTCATTTTCTTAAGTGCAAATCCATCCTCAGACACTTACAGTTCTCTTTTCTGTAAAATGAATTGGAAAAAAGAAATGGCAAATCATTCTGTGATACAACAGACACCAGGAATGGTAAATATGAAATAGAGTGGGAGAACATATGAAACATCAGTGGAACTTACAATTACCCAGTAGAAAGGGTGCCCCATGAGGCTGGGGCTAGCAGGGCTAACTAAATCTTGAAAGGGACTTAGCACCTTAAAAGAGTTAGCTATAAGAAGGAGAAGTGGGATCAGGAGTATAGTGGAGTTCTGAGAGATACGATATGGAATGGGGGAGGGTTAAGAAGAAAGCCATATACACGTCAGAATGCCTTGGCTGATTGACCCAGTAATGAAACCACAGGCCATAAATTGTTTTATAGGGAAAATTTAGCCCGAGGGACTTGACATGACTTGGATTTCTAACTGGATTACCTCCAGAAGGTAGGACCATAGAGCTAAACAGAGCTCCATTATCAGAGCCCTCTTCTGCCTGACCCAGAGAATAATTTTTATCAATTCTTCAGTTTCTCTTAGCCAACTACACCCTCCATTCAGGACTTTATCAGAACCAAAAAGATGAAGCTCCATATTAAGAGGAAACTGCTGAGTCTGGCTTTGGGTGACAAAGATTTTCCCCCTCAGCATTGAGATGGGTCACTTGGGCACCAGGCCAATGGGATTTTACTTTCTAAATGTGAAGGAACTCAGACCTGAATGGGGAAGTGAGACCCCAAGTTACAGCAAGAGCAGAATTTGCATTTGGCTAGGACTGGCTATTTGTGATTTGTCTTGAAGCAGCTCCTTAGGAGGCCCTAGGAGATATTGGACTTTTGCATCTTGACCCATATTCAATGTTTGATTCAGGAGGAAGGAGGGCAGGAGATTGGGTGCAAATACTCTTGATACCTTGGGCATCCATGTTGCACATTTACTTTAGGAGTAGCAAAAGTGACTGGAGGCCTTTTGAAAGAAGTTTCTCTGGGCAATGATACCTGAAGATGTCTCTACTGTCTTCCCACCTTCCTACAAGTGGGAGCTGTAATCTCCCCCCCCCCCCCAGTTTACAGCTAACTAGTACAAATGTCGGAGACAATAGTGAATAAGGTTTATTTATATGTTTCTCTTTTGAATCACTCAGTTTCTGGCTTTAGAAAATCCTTCATCAGTTTAAATAATCCTTGAAGGTTATTGTATGAACTGGAGTGATATAACAGAAAGCTTGTTGAGACTAACTGAGGGACTTGGTTATGCTCCGTGGGTTTTGTATAATGACACCATTATTACCTATTGTTTTTATTCATTTACTCAATTCTCGATCTATTTGGTGCTAGGTTTTGTTTACAATGTCTAGAAATACTGATTATTTTTATTTTACATCCCACAACTATTTACATTGCTCATTCTATCAATTAGGTTTTTTAGTCAATTTTCTAGGTTTCTCTAAATATCCCATCACAGAGTGATAGTTGTATTTCTTCATTGACTGCTTTTTATTCCTTCAATTTCCTTTTATTTGGATCCATAGCTACCATTTCTAATACAGTACTAAATAATAGGGGTGATAATGGAAATCTGTTTCACCCCTGGTTCTTTTTGGAAAGGCTTCTAGCTTATCCCCATCATAGATCATCATTTTAGATAAATACTTAACATTCTTAGAAGGACTACTGGGCTTCCTAGTGTTTTTGAATAACTATGAGTCATATTTTGTCAAAATCTTTTTCTTCATCTATTTACATAATCATATGATTTTTGTTTTTCTTATTGATGTGGTCAGTTATTAGGAGAAGGACTACCAAGCCCTTTTTTTCAGGACTGCTCATCCACCTTTGGGGTTCACCTTCACCAAATTCTCACTTAGTTCCAAGAAACTGGAGCATGCCCACTGGCCACATCCCCATAAAACAGTTTGGACAACAAGCCAAATCAGGTGGAAGGTAATGAACAGGCCTCAAACTCTCCGAAAGTTAGCGGTATGTCTACCAGAAACTTTGCCTAGTAGAATTGGCAGTTTATTCCAATGACCATGGACATCAGTAGTCAGTGCTCTGGAGCACTTAGAGTTTTATTAGCCCCTGAATCCCAAACCATTGCTAGTCATGCTAACTTTTATCCTGCCACGGACTTTGATGATTGGAACAGCGAGGCTGACGATTTGTGCAACTCTGTCTCACTTAAATCCAATTCATGAGTGGATTCAGACATTCCCCAAATAAATGTCACTGGTCCTCTTTCAGGATGAAAGATGAACAACTGTCCTCAAAGCATTATGGGAGGATGAGAGGTCTCAGGACTCTAGCTGACTTTCAGAAACCACTTAGTCCAACTACCTCATTTTACAGAGGAGGCAACTGAGGAACCCATCGTAAGTGTCTTGCTGAATCCTCATAGATGAGATTTGAATCTGTCTTTTTGTGCTCTTTCTATAAATATACTATGAGTATATTAAGTTGAATGGGATAAAATTAAAGGCACTTTTTGAGTTGGATAAACAGTAGAAATGACATTGGGGTATAGCACACCAGGTGACCAAGTGAGAAGTCTGAAGGCTGTGCCACTGGCAAAATGTTTGAGAAAATCTTTATCCTAGAGAAGATCTGGGGTTGAAGAACTAGTCTATGATCATAGGGTTATTTGATTGTTGTGTTGAGTGCTGGATATGTTAGGGGTCATAGCCACTCCCCCCTTCCTTGCCATTATTGAGTTTTATACGCCATTGTGATACAATGAAGGATAGAAAAGAAAAACAACATCCAAGTGCCCATCAGGTACTCTAACTCCTTTCTTGTCCAAAACTATCCTAGGAATAGAATTATGTTATCTCACCTCCTGCCTAAAAACCTAAATTATGTCCTCACTATACTCCCCCTGTCCAAGAATCTGACAGGGCCTGAAGCACAATCCCCAAAGCTGTAAATACCAAGTTAACTCCCTTCTCCCTACTCTCTCTCTGAAGTAAAGATAACAACAGATGCAAAATGTTAGACTAATTGCATTCTCAGCTTCTGTATCCTGCTTGCCAACCCTAGTTAGCTAAAACCCTATATAAGTTCCCTGCCTCAGTTCCTCTGAGCTGAAATGCTTTGGACAAAAGTCCCATTTTGGTTGGCTAGCCTAAACTTTCCACATTAAAAGATTAAAAACCAACCTCTGTTTCCCCTCAGTTTCTCTGATATTATACTAATAGTATCTATTGAGCCACATTTTAAATAAAGGAAGGAAGAGAATCTATATAAAGCAGAAGGACTGGTGGGGGAGTGCATTACCAGGCATGAAGGAGTATTGTATTCCCAGGCCAGAAGATTTTTACAATCATTTTTGGACAGATTGTTAGAACAAGAGCACGCTAAGGTCAGAGGGCCTCGGGATCCCTAACTATCTTCCCTAAAGTCTAAGGGAAGAAATAATATTATATTCCCAGGCCAGAAGATTTTTACAATCATTGATGGACAGATTGTTAGAACAAGAGCACGCTAAGGTGGGGGGGACCTCAAAAACCAAAAGATTTTAGAATCATTGACAGTAGGAAAGGAAGCCTCCTTACTGCTCTTTCCCCTAGAAACTATAATCCATCATCTTCACAAATCACCCCCACAGAGGTTACTGAGAAAAAGAAATTAATTGATGGGGGATGGAGATAAGCAAGGGAGGGACCAGCGTCACAAAGGCAAAACTCAATATATGGTCACCAGCATTTTAGTGCCTTTCCTTTGTCTGGAGAGTCCCATCCATTTCTCTGGCAGGATTCACTATTAGTTATAAAGGGCAGAAATCTGAAATAAGAATAGTCGGGAGTTAGGAGTGATCTAGACTTAGAGAAAGGTTTATCCTTGTACCTCCCAAAGGAAAAGGAAATCCTCACCTTCTGACCTAATCCTTTTGATATCTCTCGGCCCAGATACTTTTAGCTCCATGAAGCAGTGACTACAAGTGAGACCTTAGCAGCTCTCAAGGAATTGAAAGCTCTTAACCTTGCTTCTTATCATGGATTTTGACCTAGAAAACAGAGTCCGGCTCACTGCCATCTAAAGGTAGATGAGGACTGGGAAAGTGACCCAATGAACCAGCCGGGTACTGAAATGGGGAGGAGACTGGGTTTCTCTCCCCTATTGGTTGTTGGAAGCCAGATTGCATAACACTATTGGCAGAACACACATATGGTGTTTAAAAAGAAAGAGGAGGAAACAGCTAAGTTATCACTTCCTTCCCACTGTCCCCAAGTAAATAAAAGTATTTATTTCTCTGTAGATGATATATAATGGAAGAATACTGGCCTCATAACCAAGAATATCTGGATTCAAGAATAATTTGTTATTTGGTATTTTCAATTGTGTCATGATCCCATTTGGGGGTTTCTTGGCAAAAATATTGGGTGTTTTTTTTTTTAGCCATTTCCTTCTTCAGCTTATTTTACAGATGAGGAAATTGAGGCAAATAGGGTTAAATGATTTGTCCATGATTTTCCTGATTCCTAACCTAGAGCTCTCTCCATTTTTCTACCTGGGTGGTGGTCTCTTCCAAACTCATATAAACTCATTTTGTGATTTTGGATAAGTCATTTAACCTTTCAACATCCTCAATCTCTCCAAGAGAGGAATCTCTCAGATTACAGATTGCAGAAAAGGCATTGGTAGAGGGAGTTTCCTCATAGAGATGGGAGGAAGTATCTTTAAAATTTCTCATTTTGTTGAAGTTCCTCATAGAAGATGTTTCACAGACTTCCTTCAAGTTCTCCCCTTTTCTACAGACCGCCAACCAAGGAGATGGCTTTGTTTGATCATTGATAGAATATTATCTTAACCTTCCTATGACTCTCTTCCCCCTTCCTATTTCCCACAGACGACATCCAAATTTTGTGCCTGAAATGTTCTTCCTCTCCATCCTGCTCCTTAGTTTCCCCAACTTCCTTAGGGACATCTCGGATCCCCACTTTTGCCTGAAACCTTCTCCAGCTTCTCAGCTGCTTAATGTTTTCCTTTTTAAAATCATTTTTGTTGTTGTTTGGTCATATCATTTTCAGTCATTATGATGGAATATAGCTTCTAGGGGAAACAGCAATAATTTTAAGATCCTCTGACCTGAGGGTGCTTCTTTTCTAACAATCTGTCAGTGATTCTTTTTTTTTTTTTCTTTTTCTTTCTTTTTTTCCCCTGAGGCTGGGGTTAAGTGACTTGCCCAGGGTCACACAGCTAGGAAGTGTTAAGTGTCTGAGACCAGATTTGAACTCGGGTCCTCCTGAATTCAGGGCTGGTGCTCTATCCACTGTGCCACCTAGCTGCCCCAATCTGTCAGTGATTCTAAATCTTCTGGCTTTGGAATCTGTGATCCTGAGGCCCTCTAATCTAAGAATGCTATTGTTCTGTCAATGATTTTAAGTCTTCTGGCCTAGAAATATAATATTTCTTCCCTTAAACTTTAGAGAAGATATATTAGTGATCCTGAGACTCTCTAATTATTGTTCTGACAATCTTGTCTGTCAGTGATTCTAAGTCTTCTGGCTTTAGGATAGTCAATGATAACCAAATTCCTTAGACCACTCCTTAGTTCTACCTCTGGGCCATAAAAACAAGCATATCAGTGCCATGAAGAACTGGATAAAGGTATCTCCTTTTTTTTGGACTTTAGGCCTGCTTCAATTACAATAAACTTTGCCCCTTGTCTTGGATATGGGGTCAAGCCTGCAAATTCTTTTGAAACATCTCTATGACCTCCAACCTTTTGGGGTCCCTTCCCAGCCTCAACAATTCCAGGTGGGGTTTTCTGCTTTCCAGAATGCTTGTATGACTTCCCAGAGGAACTGACATTTTAATATATCAAGTTCCATCTCTTCCATGAAGCTTTCTAGGAGTTCCTTGCAGGCACAGGGGAGAGTGCTGGTTCTGGAGTTACTCAGAGGACCCTGCTTCCCACTCATTGCCTGGGTGATTTTTTGAGCTTTTTCCAGCTCCTCTCTCCCTTAATGAACTCTCTTGGGTAATTTCAGTTTCTCCAAAACCTTCACTTCCTCATGGCCAAATTGTTTTTATGTAGGCATGCATTAGCTTCCTCTCTCCATCAAACTGCACATTCCTTAAGTACAATGAACATAATTTATATTTCTTCTGCATCTCCATTTAAAACTGGGCTGGACCCTTAGCAGGTGCTCAATAATAGAAACCTGTCAGGTGAGTGAGCAGTGAAATCGGCAAAGTCTATACAAACACCACTCCCTTCTCTCTTCCACACTGGCTCCTCTGTTACTGCTTCCTGTCTACAGCTCCCCTTTCTGCCAGGCACAAGTGTCACAGGCTTTTTCATTTCTCCCCCATCCTCCCCCTCCAAATTAGGGATGCATTTTTAGAGGGGTCTAACCCTTTTTGCATAATCTCAGTAGCACAGAAGCAATGGAACTCAGCACCTGGCTACCCTCTTGCTCAGAGGGGAAAGATGTCAGACGGCAATCCAGCATCACACTTTCCCCTCCTCAACCAGATATCAGATTCTCTGTTAGCAGTCTCAGTAAGTTCTGGGGTCTTTGGCCTTAAAGACTGGAATTCTAGGGTTTCTGCCTCCCCATCACAGGACAGTCACCTAGTGCTGCCTTTCGCTCAGGACCTCCTGTCCTTTTACTTTCTTTGCCTTCCTTTTACTACCCGCCTCCATAATTGAAACTGTTCTAAAAATTGGCTTGATCCTGTTTGGGTGCTACTTGCCCTTCCCCCCAAACTGCTAGATATGGCTCTGCACTTGTCTTTTTTTATGGTTTATTTTTATTAATTTTATAATTATAACATTTTTTGACAGTGCATATGCATAGGTAATAATTTTTTTTTTTTACAACATTATCCCTTGTACTCCCTTTTGTTCTGAATTTTTCCCCTCCTTCCCTCCATCCCCTCCCCTAGATGGCAGGCATCCCCATACATATTAAATATCTTATAGTATATCCTAGGTACAATATATATGTGCAGAACCGAATTTTGTGTTGTTGTTGTTGCAAAGGAAGGATTGTATTCGGAAGGTAAAAATAATCTGGGAAGAAAAACAAACAAACAAAAACAATGCTCACAGTTCACACTCATTTCCCATTGTTCCTTTTCTGGGTGTAGCTGATTCTGTCCATCATTGATCAATTGGAATTGGATTAGCTCTTCTCTATGTTGAAGATTTCCACTTCCATCAGAATACATCCTCATACAGTATCATTGTTGAAGTGTGTAATGATCCCCTAGTTCTGCTCATTTCACTCAGCATCAATTGATGTAAGTCTCTCCAAGCCTCTCTGTATTCCTCCTGCTGGTCATTTCTTACAGAACAATAATATTCCATAACATTCATATACCACAATTTACCCAGCCATTCTCCAATTGATGGACATCCATTCATTTTCCAGTTTCTAGCTACTACAAAAAGGGCTGCCACAAACATTTTGGCGCATACAGGTCCCTTTCCCCTCTTTAGTATTTCCTTAGGATATAAATAGCTCTGCACTTGTAACACTAGCTTTTGAAGGTGAAACAAGAGGACATAAGACAGTATGATAATTTTTATTGGTATGAGGGCCAGCCAGGTGGCACAGTGGATAGAGCACCAGCCCTGAATTCAGGAGGACCTGAGTTCAAATCTGGTCTCAGACACTTAACACTTTCTAGCTGTGTGACCCTGGGCAAGTCACTTCACCCCAGCCTCAGAGGAAAAAATTTTATCAGTGTGGCTTTGGGCAAATAGGTTAATTTCCTTGGGCCTCAGTTTCCTCATCTGTAAAATGAAGGAAGGGACTGGAAATCCTCTGAAGTTCCTTCTAAAATCCTATAACATGAAACTGCTGCCCTAAAGGAACTTACAAACTGGCTGATTACTTCTAGTTCCATCTGACTAAGAGACAATTTATATCAAGCGTCCAGGAGAGCAATAGGGATCCCACATGTTTTAGGAGCTCTGCTCATTGGGAAGGGTTGCTAGATTTGGTGTAAAGGGGTTTGGAAGTGAATCCAAGCTTGGTCACTGATTCTCCCTGCACCTTCCTTTCTCTGCTGGCAAATGAAGGACTCTGTCTATAAAACCTAGAAGAAGATTCCTTCCCCATCTCCCTTTGTGACTAGTTTCCTTCAAGTACAGCTCATAGGACCCCTCTTAGTCAAGGCCATCGTTCAGGGAGGCTAGTGTTCTCAGTCTCTGGAAATGACCTTGCATCTATGGACCTAAGTATAGCAAATATTGAGTATACAGGTAGGTCTTCTCTTGGGGGTGGAATGGAAAGCATAATGCCCTTCTACAGACATCTGTCTCACCTAACCTTTCCTGCTCATTTCCTTCTTCTCAACAAGGCCCTCCCCTTGAACAGCTGCCAGGTTAGTTTTCTATCAGTTTCTATTCCCCAAAGAATCCTCCCCTTTCCAAGCCTTTGGTTTAATGAGCAACTGCAGCAGCAGCGGCAAGTATAGGAGCAGTAGTAGCAATAGGAGCAGGAGTAGGAGCAGCAGCAGCAGCAGCAGCATGTCTTTCATCCAGCCCCCCTACCAGAATCCGGTGAGTCTGCTTGTGGTGGGCTCCATATAGAAGCAGTGAACTGTGATAGAGTGACATGGACTTCTTCCATGCATCTATAAGGAGCCTGTTCTGAGGACATGCATCTGGTGACTGGAGGAAATAGGGGAGAATGATTTACTTTAGAGAGAACAGGGGGGTGAGAGGAGCAGGCACCCTGCTCCACAGAGAATGCAAAAAGGTTTGAAGCTTCAGATGATCCAATCCCATGGTCCATTCGGCCCAGAGATCTTTCCTTAAGAGTGACCACGCTGTGGTGATGATGATTAACTATTCTTCAGTATGAAAAACCCTGAGGCAGTAGTGGAGTGTGTGTGAAGGAGGTAGCTATCTATTTTTTTTAATTTATTAATTTTATAATTATAATTTTTTTGACAGTACATATGCATGGGTAATTTTTTTTTACAACATTATCCTTTCCAAATTTTCCCCTCCCTCCCTCTACTCTCTCCCCTAGATGACAGGCAATCCCATATATAATAAATGTGTTACAGTATAACCTAGGTACAATATATGTTTGTAAAACCAAATTTCTTGTTGCACGGTAAGAATTGGATTCCGAAGGTATAAGTAACCTGGGTAGAAAGACAATAGTGCAAACATTTTACACTCCTTTCCTGGTGTTCCTTCTCTGGGTGCGGTAGCTATCTATTTCTAACCCAGAACTGTCTTTGAGTCCCTTTCCTTGCACCTTCCCAGACCCCGGTCTCCGATGTGGATGACTCCATCTTCCCATGAAATATCCCCAAATCCTAGGAGGATCATAAACCAGACCTGACAATTTAGAGCCCTAAGACACCTTAGTGGTCATTTATAATGTTGTAATGGGGTTGGGCTAAACCAGTGGTTTGCAAACACTTTGGTCTCAGTACCCCTTTAGGCTCTTAAAAATGATTAAGGATCCCAAAGAGCTTCTATTTAAGTAGGTTATAGATCTTGATATTTACCTTATTAGAAATTAAAATGGATCAAATTTTAAATTTTGTTAATTCACTAATTCATTAACCTATTATTCCTGTTTCATACCTGTTTCATAGTATCTTTAAAAATGAAAATAATTATATTTTCCACAACAAAAAAAGAGAAGTAAAACTATTTTTTGCACATTTTTGTAAATCCTTTTAATGTCTATTTTAATAGAAGACAATTGTTTCTTATGCTACATTATTTTGGTTGAACTATATGAAAATTCGGCTTCACGCAGATAAGCAGTTAGAAAAGGGTGGAGCATTTTAAGAGAGTGATAACATTAGTATTATTATAAAACCAATTTTGATCTCAAAACCTTCCCCCCTTTATCAAAGGATTCAGGGAATCTCTCCCCCCAGTTTCTCCCACCCAAGGGCACTTTAAGAACTATTGACTAGATAAACTCTTAGCTCTACATCTATAATCTTTTAAAGTAAGGTTTTTAAAAATAAATTTTTATTTATAATATACATATATATGTATATGTATAAATAATTTATAAATGAGGAAACCAAGGCCCAGGGAGCAAACTTAAGGTCCCAAGGCCCCATCCAGATTCAGCTGAGTATATGGAGAAGAGAAGGGAGAAAAGGCATTAGATAGCAGATTTAAGACTGCAATAATCCTTGGAAACCACTTAATCTGTGAAAAATCAGTTAGGAAACTTGGGGAACCAGGGAGATTTGAGTTCAAATTCTGCCTCAGATACTTTTACAAGCTGTGTGACCTGGGCCAGTCATTTGACCTCTCTAGAGTCTCAATTTCCTTAGCAATAAAATGGAGGTGATAATAGCACTTACCTCCCAGAATTGCTGTGAGAATAGATGGAGAGAATATTTGTAAAGTTCCTCATGTGGAATAAATCTACAATCTTTTCATGCCCTTCCCCTACTTCTACAGTTTTTGAGTTATTAACTCTTTCTGGTCCTCAGTTTCCTCGTCTGTACAGATTAAACTAGATGCTAAATTAAGGCACTTTCAGCTCCAAAAACTGTGATTCTCAGCTCTTCCCACAGTGTGGAGGAGGTCAGTCTCATCCCTGTTTTGCCTGGTTTCAGCACTGCTTTGTACAGGACTCGTCTTCAGTTTGAGAAATTCTCTATTCTGGTCCAGGAAATGCTAGCTCAAGTTCATGCCAGGGAATGTGTTACCATAGGGCTGGACTTGGCGCCTAGATGCCGCCCCAGCTTTGTAGGTTAAACACACATTGCTTTTCTGCCGCTGGCCTGCTACAGTTGGGAGACCAGCAGGCCATCTGGTGAGCGGCTCTCACATTTAAGAGATAAGGGGAGAAAAAAGTTAGAATGGATGTTGGAGGCGCTTTGTGGTTATCTGAGGCCTGAAAGCAGCCACTGAGTCATGAAGGGTTTGGATACTGGGCCTGAACTTTATATGATCTGTACTCTGACCCCTAAATCTGTGGCAGCTGGGAACAACAATTCATGGAAACTGAAACCTGGTAGTGGAAAAATAGAGAACTTCTATTCCCTGACTTTTTGAGAAATTAAGTAAATTCTTCTCTGGATTCCTATCTAGAAGTCATTCTAACCCTCTCTTGGTTCCGTGATGCATCTTCCATAATGGAGACTGTGGGATATCATGGAGAGCGATGGGTTTGGAGTCAGGAAGAAACCTTAAGCTCCATTTCTGAAGCGTACTAGCTGTGTGACCCTGACCAAGTCACTCCCTCTCTGGGTCAGAGTTTCTTCCCCTGTAAAAGGGAGATGGGGTGGGCTAGATGGTTTTCCCAGAGTGTAGCTCAAAAGTCATGGATGATTTGCATAGACCTTTCTCATATCCCTGTCCTCATAACACAATGGTGTAGTGGAGTCCATTCTGAAACCATAGTTCTGGAGCCTCCCCTCCAGCTGTTTCAATTTCCATTTATAATTGGGGAAACTGAGGTCCAGAGAAATCGATAGGATCCTAGATCTAGGACTGCCTCAGGGGCCATTTATATCAATCCTTCCAGTTTCCAGAGAAGGAAATGGAGGCACATGGAGATGAAGGAACTTGCTCAGGTCCCACAGCTAGTAAGGATTTGAAATCTCTTCTTCCCAATGTTAGTTCCAGCTTGCTGCCCACAGCACTCACTGCCTCCACACCCTTGTTACTTCTCATTCTCATGGCTTCAGAGATGGAGGAGGGGTACAGAGGTCTAGGACAACCCTGGAGGTCCCTATTTAATCCAGGAGGAAGTAATCTCATTGCTAAAGTTCTAAGGCCTTGGGTTCTCTGACTGCTTGAGTTTGGAGCTCAGAGTTTGAGGCAAAAAGGCAAGGTGTCTAGCCCAGGGTGCTGCCTGTGGAAAGAAATGTCACTTTTAATGAGACCAAGGAAAGCATAATAAGGCTCCTTGTTCTGGTGTGCCGTTATCCAACATTGGTACAGAAGTCTGCCTCAGTTGCCCATGTACCGAGGGGAGCATCTCCTGAGGCAGGTGTGTAGTTGTTGTTCACTTGTTTCAATTGTGACCCCACTTGGGGTTTTCTTGGCAAAGATATTGAAGTGCTTCACCACTTCATTTGACAGATGGGGAAATTGAGGCAAATAGGGTTACATTACTTGTCCAGGGTCACACAGCTAATAAGTGTTTGAACTCAGGAAATGGAATCTTTCTGATTCCAAGTCTGTCACTCTTTCCACTCTGCCATCTACCTGTCCCATGTTATAGGTGAGATAATAAAGATTCAGAGAGGTAGTGACTTACCTCAGGTCACACAGTGAGTAAATATCTCCATTGCATCATATTTATTTTAATGTTTTTCTACTACTCAAAAATGTTAACTAACCATTCTCTGTCCCCAAGGCTGAACTTTAGTTTTATGAATTCCTGTTGGCAGATTAAACTTTTTTTTTAAAAAAGTTTAAAACCAATCATTTAGCAGTCAAGGACAACTTAATATAATGTCTCTTTCTGACAACCTTGGGAGACCTTCTGGGTTTTGTGATGCAACTGGCAAGTCAACAGAGAGACATGGGGTTGACCAGAAGGCCAAACACTGGGTGGAGAGAAGCTGCTGGCAGGATTCCTGTATGCTTACAATTTCTCCTACCTGAGAGCTGAGAGAAAGGAGCTGATCACTACCCCCTCCAAGGCACAGACTGCTGTGGGCAGGGCAGCTGGGAACGTGGATTGAAGGGAGGCAGAGATGGGAAGGAAACAGGACCTTAAACCCCAAACTACCCCTCAGCCTGGTAAACCATTATTCCATCCCTTTTCCTTACCTCCCACTTAAAACTCCTCCAGGGATGCCTGCCAGAGTCCTGCATTTGTAGGAGACAAAATAGGCAGCTGTCCCTCCTGGCCATGACATCAAAGTTACAGTTAGAAAGCTTCAAATACAAATAAAAAAGTCCACAAAGACTTTCTTACGGAGAAGATGGAATAACTACATTTGGGAAGGTTGAGCCTCAGCCCCTAATGAGACAGGGACCATGGGGTATTACAAAACCCAAAACTTTAGGGCAGACTACAGATGTGAGGATCAAAACACAGTTCTGACTCAGGGATGCTCAGGGCCACATGACTGGTAAGTGCTTGAGGCTGGATTTGAACTCAGGAAGATGAAACTTCCTGACCCGAGGTCCAGCTCTCCAATGCTCTACCTATTTAATATCACCAAGAGCCTGGGTATGGATGAACTAATGAAAAAATAGACCAGATCATCTCTGAATTGCCTTCCAATCCAAGAGCGTCCAAGAGCTGGAGCCATATGGAGGAATCCTAGACTCTCCAGCAGCTGAACGAAAGGCTTTCCTGCTGTCAGTGCAACTTCAGGCTTCAGAAAAGAGGCGCAAGAAATAGTTTCTAGAGCCCCTGATATCACCCCATAAATGGCGAGCTCAATTTAACTGAGGTCACATCTGCTCACAGTCCTGGGGAGGCAGATGAGATGAATTTATCATGTTTTTAAGTGAGGAAACTGAGGCACCAAGGAGTGAGGATTTGCCAGAAGTCACCCAAAGAGTAAGTGATAGAATTAGGACTAAGTAGAATAAGGTGTGGCAAATACCTACGGATTTGAGACTAATCTTCTTGGGGCAGTTAAATGGTGCCATGAATAGAAAACCGGCCCTGGATTCAGGAGGACCTGAATTCAAATGGAGGGAGACAGAGACAGAGAGACAGACAGAAACAGAGACACAGAGAGAAATAGAGAGACAGAAACAGAGACAGAGAGAGAGACACACAGAGAGAGAAATAAAGAGAGAGACAAACAGAAACAGAGATAGAGACAGAGCAACACAAAGACAGAAAGACAGAGACAGAGAGAGACTGAGAGAGAATAATCTTCTCCAGATGAGAAAGGAATGACAAGTTTGGAGCCAGGACTCAAATCCAATCTCTGACACTAGCTGTGTGACCCTAGTAAGTCACTTAACCTTGTTTGCCTCCATTTCCTCATTTGTAAAATAAGCTAGAGAAGGAAATGGCAAACCAAATCCAGGATGTTTGCCAAGAAAATCTCAAATGGGGTCATGTAAATTCAAGTACCACTGAAAAATGACTGAACACACATATATCTTTTCTGACTCTAAAAAAATTTTGATTTAAAACAAAAACAAAATGCAACTGTATACACACAAAGATGCAGTGGAAAATTTTTTTTAATTTATTAAAGCTTTTTATTTACAAGATATATGCATGGGTAATTTTTCAGCATTGACAATTGCAAAAACTTTTATTCCAAATTTTCCCCTCCTTCCTTCCACCCCCTCCCCCAGATGGCAGGTCGACCAATACATGTTAAATATGTTAAAGTATAAATTAAATACAATATATGTATACATGTCCAAACAGTTATTTTGCTGTACAAAAGAATCAAACTTGAATTAGTGTACAATTAGCCAGTGAAGGAAATCAGAAATGCAGGAAGGCAAAAATATAGGGATTGGGAATTCTATGTAGTGGTTCATAATCATCTCCCAGAGTTCTTTCTCTGGGTGTACCTGGTTCGGTTCATTACTGCTCTATTGGAACTGATTTGGTTCATCTCATTGTTGGAGAGGGCCACGTCCATCAGAATTGATCATCATATAGTATTGCTATTGAAGTATATAATGATCTCCTGGTCCTGCTCATTTCACTCAGCTTCAGTTCATGTCAGTCTCTCCAGGCCTTTCTGAAATCATCCCGCTGGTCATTTCTTACAGAACAATAATATTCCATAACATTCATATACATGCAGTGGAAAATATTAAGAGAATTTTATAAACTCTCTTGTTGAGAGATGGAAATTAATTTTTAAATATTTAGCCACCTATTGAAAAATAATAGCTTTATGATATGAAATATTTACCTTTGTACTAGCTAGTGACAGTACTAAATGATAAAAAGTACCTGAAGTTCAGTTAGATATATTACTTCATTTGAAACAAATTATATTTGTTTATATAATATATGCATATTACATATGCAATATAATATACATGTATATATGTTATACAAGCTTACCTTCATAAGAAGAAACTCCTTTTAGATGTGACTTCTTTCTCACAGAGAGCTACTCTCTCACAGAAATTCTCCTGAAGGACTGTTATTAACTGGTTTATTTGAAAATCTATCAAGTGGAAAAATTGTTATCTTCACAAAGGATAAGTTTAAATCAAAGAATAAACCTTAATTCTTCAATGAGAGGCAATGCATTTGTTTCTGCAGAATGTTTAAGATTAAGGTTTAAGATAGCTAGAAAAATGCATCCTGGTTTTCACAGTCTGTCATCTGTGTTGTAAGAACGAAGACCTTAGGAACATTTTGACCACATGATTACATGGTTGATGAGGTACAATTGGAGGTAACGGGGAAAAGGGAACTACTCAGTCGTATAGTACCCAATAAGAGCATGTGCATGGGTCTGATGATATTATGTTAGTAAGACTCTTAAGGAGAGGTCCATGACTCTAGTAAATTTCTTATCACTCTAGCAAAGCAATTCTTGAATAGTGGTTCTCAAAATTTTTTGGTCTTAGGATCCCTCTACATTCTTAAAAATTACTGAGGACCCCCTAAAGAGTTTTTTCATGTGGGTTATACCAGTTGATATTTATTATATTAGAAATTAAAATGTCTTTTTATTATTGTGAAAATAATTTTGGCCTCATATACTTCCTGAAAGGAACCAGATTCCTGAACCACTTTTTGAGAATGCTGGTCTGGAAACAGTTGTAAATATTTGTTCATCGAAGATATAATAGAAAAGGAGATTGGACGGGGTGGGATTGATGATAAAGTTATGGCACAGAAACAGGATTTTTGGGAGAAGGAATTGCTAGAAGATATAATAATAATATTGCAAAAAAAAATTTAAAGTAATAGAATAAACATTTAAAATTTTAAACGTTTAAGATTTAAAATTTCAACATTTAAAAATTCATAGAAAGAAGCAGAAGTTCAAAAGGGGAAACAGAAGCAGGAATATGTGTTGGAACTGTCATGGGAAATTTAATACCTTTTAAAAAACAAAGTGCTTATAATAGTAGTTCATAGTTTGCTGGGCATCTGATGCATGTGTAGACCCCATCAGTTTTCCAAGATTGGTCCTGGCAAGATATTAGAAGATACTCTATTTTTCAGAGCTAGGGCCAGCAAGCAGCCTGTGTCCTGAACTTGGCAAAACAACAATCCTTTGTACTCTCCCTCTGGATGATCTCAGCCACAGCAAAATCCAAGAATTGTTTCCCAAAGGCATCAGGTGGTCTCTGAGCTTAGACAAGCACCTGTAGTACCCATGAAGCTCTGCTATGAATCGAACTTGTCACATTGTTATTGTTACCCTCAGTGTCAGGGCTGCAGCTCACTTGGCAGCCATTGGTATAAATATTGAGATCTCCCACAGCTAGGGGTAGGTAGGCCTTGGGCACATGTGTCTTTGCTTGCAAGCTGCTTCCCTCACTTTGAAATTAAACTTCTGTTTGATTCTTGACTCTCCTGTCTCTAGCTAGCTTTGTTTGGCTCTGGTCACTCACATGTTAGAGACCATTCTGGTCTGGTTGACAGTCCATATGAGCCTGATTCCCATTACAAGAATTTCTTAAATAATACTCCTCTTTCTGTTCTTCTTTGCTTATTGAAACATTCATGTTTATTGATATCTATTAAGGTCATAAGAACAATAAAATGGGAACAATAAAAAATAAAATTGACAAGACAGCAGAAGTTCTGAAAGGGACATAAATAGAGCAATTTTGTTACTACAAAGTTATATTTAATACAGACTTTCTGAAAAACAAATTGCATGCAGGAGGAATTCATGGCTTCATATTGAATTTTCTTTTTTGTTCTATGTTGAAATTCATATATTTGCTAATAATTGCTAAGTTCATAATAAAAAAAAAGAAAAACAAATTTTAAATGGCTATAGAAAAAGAGGAAAAAACCGTGGTCTCAAGGATAGGAGGGAGAAAGACCTCCTCCCTTCCATTCTATAGAATAATGGCAGACAAAACTCCCAGGGAGCCATCTCTTCAGGGCCTGAAGGCCTCAGTCTGCTCAACTTTGACTCCAAATCCAGACCCTGGAGGATAGAACCTTCCTGGATTTTTTTTTTTTGCTTAGAGACCTAGAACTGACAAGTACGTCTTTCCTTCTTTCTGCAGCTCATTCCATTTTCTGGACCTATCCAGGGTGGACTCAAGGATGGACATGAGATCATTGTCAATGGGTCGGTCCTTCAAACTGGTGGGAATAGGTATTTGTTTCTTCTGTTTTACTTCTACGTGTGAACCAGGTACCCATCAGCAGGTAGAGGCATGAGTAACCATTCCAGAAATGGCCCTGGCCATTGCTTTGACCTCTCAAGTTGTTCCACCAGACCAAGCTCATGGGTCAGAAAACCGTATGAAGATAAAAATCATATGACGGTGATCCCCCGATTGGCCCCTCGCAAGACTTGAGTTTATAGCTTAGATCTAAATGGGAACCGCAACAGTTACAAATTGGATCTGACTTTATATGAGAGGTGACTGGCCAGCATTAAGGGGATAGTCGCTAACCTGGAAACAGTTGTTCAACTCAATTTAGCCAACTTGTCAAGCCTTAGATAAAAAGATGAGAAACCTGAAAAGCAGAGCTGAAGCAGCAGAGAAATTAACCTTCAAGTAAATGCCTAGGAATGGGAAATAACATTTTAGTTTTATCAAACTTTGACCCTTGACCATGCAGGAATGGAAGCTGGTACATTAGCCTCACTGTTCAGTCATTTTTCAGTCATGTTTGACTCTCTGTGACCCATTTGGGACTTTCTTAAGAAATCTACCGCAGAGATTTGCTGTTTCCTTCTCCAGTTCATTTGACAGATGAAGAAACTGAAACAAATGGCATTAAATCTTGCCATGGTCACACAATTAGAAAATGTCTGAGGGCAGATTTAAGTCTACAAAGGGCCCAGCACTCCAGTCACTGCTAACCCTTTAGCCTCATTACAAGTCTACTAGTCTGTAAAAATCAAGGAGGGCAGGGATATTATATAGTGTAAATTTTGTAGCTTCCCCAGAATCTAGCTTAATCAATATTAATGAATTGAATTTGTGGGTCACCCTAACGTACTCAGCTAAACTAGGAATATGAAACCAGAACATTGCCAAGGAAAATAAAGTATGTCATTAAATCAAAGAATATTTCTTGAATCTGACAAAGTGCTCATGTGAAAATTAGAGGGACTTTGAGGGCAAGATTGTGGGTACAAAGTAAAAAATGTGTGGTTGGGAATCAGACCCCAAGAAGTCATTGCTATTCACTGGCCTTCACTTCTCTCTTTGGGAAAATGAGGGTGTTAGACAAGATCAGGGCTTTCTTCTTCTTCTTCTTCTTCTTCTTCTTCTTCTTCTTCTTCTTCTTCTTCTTCTTCTTCTTCTTCTTCTTCTTCTTCTTCTTCTTCCTTCTTCTTCTTCTTCTTCTTCTTCTTCTTCTTCTTCTTCTTCTTCTTCTTCTTCTTCTTCTTCTTCTTCTTTCCTTTTTTAATTAAAACTTTTTATTTTCAAAACATATGCATGGATAATTTTTCAACATTGATCCTTACAGTCTTGTGTTCCAATTCTTTCCCCTCCTTCTTCCCACTTCTCCCCTAAGTAATCCAATATATGTCAAACATATATGTTAAGTCCAATGTATGCTTACATATTTATACAATTATCTTGCTGCAAAGAAAAATCAGATCAAAAAGGAAAAAATGAGAAAGAAAAGAAAATGCAAACAACAACAAAAAGAGTGAAAATGCTATGTGATCCACACTCAGTTCTACAGCCCTCTCTCTGGGTGTAGATGGCTCTCTTCATCACAAGATCATTGGAACTGGCCTGAATTGTTTCATTGTTGAAAAGAGCCACGTCCATTAGATTTGAAGATCAGGGCTTCTTAATCTAGATTCAAGAAGTCCGTGAAACTAGATGGCAAAAAGAGCTCTTCATTTCATTGTAATGAAATGCATTTAAAAATGTGGTTCTGAGGACCTTTACTAGAATGCCAGAGGAACCAGGATACTTAAAAGATTAAGAACTCTAGTACTAGGGAATGTCTAAAGAGAGCACTGCACTGAGTAGGAGACCTGGTTTCCAATCTCAGATCTGCTACTTCCCTCCTGCTACTGGAGGAGATACTCCATAAGGACAGGGACTCTATGTGGTCTAAACTTTGCATCTCTTTTTCCTCCTAACCTCTTCCATGCAGTACAAAGAACATCCCTGTGGTCTGGAGCAGACAGAAAGGGTTACTTGGAGGAAGTGGTACTGGAGTGGTAAATAGAAGGGGCTAAGAATAAGTGGACATTCTTTTTATTTATCATCTGAGAAGTCACAGGATTATGCATTTAGAGACATTTCAAAATGCAGGCATTTAAAATAAAATACTAAGGGGAAAAAGTGTCGCAAAGACTAAAAGGAAGGAAAGAGATAAAGGAGGAATGGTAGAGAAAGGAAAGAGTTAAGACTAAGGAGTAGTCTCTGGGGCTGGTGTCTAGGAACCAGCCATTATCAGAACACAGCATCCACTAACTACTCTTATTTTTTTGGTCCCTGAACTAGATTTGCTGTGAATTTTCAATGTGGATTCACTGGAAACAACATCGCCTTTCATTTCAACCCTCGGTTTGAAAATGGTGGCTATGTAGTGTGCAATACAAAGACATTTGGTTCCTGGGGGCCCGAAGAGAGGAAGATGCAGATGCCTTTTCAGAAGGGAACACCTTTTGAAATTCGTTTTCAGGTCCAGAATGAAGCTTTCATTGTAAGTACAGCATCATCCCTCCTAAGTCACCTTTCTTTGAGAATGTAGAGGAATTACAAATTGGAGGGGCGGGTTCAAAAAAGTCACCTTCAGGAGTACAATATAGAAAATGCATGATTTGGTGAAAGCAGTTTGTTTGAAAAAAGATCAGCGGGCTTTAGTGATTCATACTAAATGTGAATCAGTAGTGTAACGGTCACAAGAGCAGTTAAATCTAACTTGGTCCTATTTCTGCCTTGTTCCGACTGGCACTGGAGGACTGTGTTTGGTCTCGGGCATCATAAATCAAAAAGGGCCCTGCTAATCTGGAATGTGTCCATAGGAGGCCAGCCAGAGTGGTGAAGCATCTTGGGTCCGTGCCAGGAGATGAAGCAACTGGGAATAAGATGTTTAACCTCAGAAGGGAAGACTCAGGAGAGATATGACTAATGCCTTCAAATATTTAAAGAACCATCATGCTCAGGAGAGATTTGATTTATTTTATTTGGTGTCAGAATGCAGAACCAGCAACACTGGGTGGGAGCTTGTGGTTAACTATTCTCAGTAATTCTCTTCCATCAGAAGATTCCTTCTCAAAGACGCATGTTTGTGGCTCCCAAAGTCCCACTGGCTTTCCGGCTCATACAGCTTCCTCTTATTGACAGGTGTCGGTGAATGGGAATTATTTTGTTCCGTACCTGCACCGGATGCCTTTCCATAAAGTGGACAACATCTCCATCGAGGGCATAGTACAGGTGTCCTACATCACCTTCCAGGTCAGAATGGATGGCACAGGTCTCCTCCACTTCCTATCCCAAAGGAAGGGCAGAAATCCCACTGAATGGCAGCTGCCACAGGCCAGAAGAAAGCTCTTTCCTCACTTTATCCATCCTCCAACCCTCGCTGCTCCCTCTCCTGAATTAGGATGGGGAAAGCTCTGTTATCCTCCCCCAGCGGTGTGTCTCCTTTACTTCACTTGGATTTGGCTGTTTCCTTCTTCCATTTATGGCACCTAGCACAATGGCTGGCGCCTAGCAGACATTTAATCAAGATTGATTTAATTGAATTGGATTGAATTAGACTGAACTGGACTGCATTCCTGCAGGGCACTATCCTCTGCACTCTGACCCTCCCCACCATGTCTCTATCCCTCTATACCCATGCTGTTATTTTTGTTCCTCCTTTACTGTCTGGAAGGCAAAGTGATAGAACAAAAGGACTCAAGTTGCTTGCATGAGATGACTTTTACACCAAGTCCTTACCTAATCTGTTTTATTCCTGATTCAATTCATTCATCAAGCATTTATTAAGTACTTCCTAAGTGTAAGGTCCTGGGCACACAAAACCAAATAGCAGAATAATGACTGACTTCCAGAACTTACATTCTATTGAAGGATAAAGAAAAATAAACACAATATGATGAAAGAAGCTAAAGATTCTAAGAGGGAAAGGTGAGGAGGGAGGCAAAAGCCTGGAGATGGGAAATTTGCTATTAAGTTTGGAAAACAGCAAGTAGACCAATTTGGAAGGAAACTGATATGTAATAAGATTGGAAGGCTGGGCAGAGCTTTTAATGACAGATTGAAGAATTTGTGTCACTCTGGTGGTAATAGGAGGTCCTTGAGGCTGCATTATATGTTCAAAATAGCGCTGATCTTGTAGCAGTGTTCTTGGAGTTCAATTTGACCTGAGTTCAAATCCTACATTTGCCATTTATCATTTGTGTGACTTTGGGTCATTTAACTGAATGAATCTGAGTTTTTTAGCTATAAAATGAGGCAGTTGGAGTAATTGACCTCTGGAGGTCCCTTTCAACTGTAGTAAGAAGTTACTGCAGGTAGGTGTACAGGGAGGATAACACCCCAGTCTTGTGCCTTAGGAAGATAACTTTAGAAGCTTTAGGGATGATGATTGGAGAGGAGAGTACCTGGAGGCAAGAAACTCCATTAAAAGTTTACTCTATTTATAAAGATTCTCCAGGGAAAAGGTGATAAGGTTGTAAACTAGATTTGAGAGATGTTTTAAAGGTAGATGTAAAAAGTTTTGTAAATAAATATAATAGTAAACTTTTTACATTATATCTTTGTCTTTTTACTCTGTTTAATCATTTCTCCCTTTGGAAGGTGGGTGCCATTATTATTTTTTGCTTTACAGATCAAGGAACTGGGGCAAAGATAATGTAGCTTGTTTAAGATTATACGGTGTAAGATATATAATCCCGCTTCTGATACTAATTAATGTCAACTGGAGCAAACCTCTATATGGTCAGAGCTGAACAGAACAAGAATCAAAAAGAAGTTTAATTTTAGAGTGAGGAAAATCTTGCAAGCTAGGGCAACCAGACACTTGTGCTGGGGCCTGTCCCTAGTGGGAAGACGAGAGGCGTTAGGGGGAGATCTCAATACTTATACTAATGGTTACACAGGAGCTGTAGCCCCGAAAATGAGGGGTAACAGCTACAATGAAACACATTTGATTCATAGAAGGGCTTCCTGATTGAACATGGATACAAGTCCAAGCTTGTCCAGTACTTGTACAAGCTTAGGGAGCATCTTGTGTTGGTCAATGCAATTAAATGATTATGTGACTTTTGCCAGATGGTGAGATCATCCAGAGGGTGAGCCCAAAGGATTGTTGTTGGGCTAAGCTCAGCACAACTTGCTTGCTGATTTTTAGCTTGGGAAAACAGGGTGTTTCCTAATATCTTGACATTCTCAAATAGGGAGATTCCCCTATTTTCCTTCACCTATTCCAGGTTCTGAACAGTGGAGATTAGAGAGTATATCATGTTTTTTTTTCTGTCTTTCTCATCACGAGCATCAGGAAAAGATTCTCAGCAAATACCAAGGTGCCCAGGAAGACATCCTCTTTGTCTTCATCAGACAGGATGGAGACTGAATGGATTTAAAGAATGGGTTAGAAAGATGGGTTTAGGTCCGTGGGTCATTAGCTGAATCTTGGGAGAGAGTAGGATTTTTCAGGCGCCATTACAAGAGTTTTGTGAGGCAGCTCCCAGGCTAGGCTTGGCATCCCAGCCACAGAGAAGCCCCCATTCAAGAAAGAGAAGCTCTGCTTGAACTAACCCAGCCATTCCTCAAACCTGCCTGCTTGCCTCTATGTCTGCTTCCTCTTGGAGCTTGTACAAGCTTCATTTTCCCAGGGAGGCCCCTCTTCTCTCAGCTTCCCTCAGCTCCCTGCCCCACATCCAGCTTTCTCCCTGCTTTCCTTTTCTCCTGCTCTCCTCCTTGCCTTCCCAAACCTGTTAATCCAAATGCCGCTCTCTCTCTTTTTTAAAACAGAACAGCAGATGTGTTCCCATTCAACCTTCCTGCTTTGTCGTGCAGCAAACATTGACAACACAACCTCCCTGTAAGACAAAAGGAGGCAAAACCAAAGTGAGTGAATGAGTGAATGAACAGACTAACCCTTCACTCTGTCCAGTCTGGATCAGGTGACTGTCAACCAGTCAGAACCATTGCTTAGCTCTGAAGTCAAGCAGCTCAATATAGGCAGGACTGAGATAAGTTAGAGCAGGAAAGCCAGACCGCTCCTTCAGCTAAAATGATGGGTCAGTCACTTTGTCAGTCTGAGACATAGAGCCCATCAGAGTACAGGAGGTCAGAGTACAGTTAGAACGGGGAGTGAACTGATCAGGACGATGAGAACAATGGCAAAGACAGCCCACACAGTTAAAATTGGGACCCCAACTCTCAGGATAGTTCAAATGATGAGACAATTGATCATCAAGAAGAGGGAGTTATTCAGGAGACGGTCAGATCACAAAAAAAATAATAATTCAGATGGCACAGTCAATCTGGGCAGTTTGAGGATTGAGAACAACCATCAGGACAGTTAAACAGGGTTATTACATCAGTTAAATAAGTCAGGTCATTTAGAATAGGGAATTGGTCAGTGTCTTTCATGACTGTTAGAATAATGGTTAATGAGTATTTAGTCAGCAACACTAGCAAGCCACACACAGGCACGGGCAAAAGCCTGCTTCCACCTGAGACTCTGGAAGGACAAGGGTTCCGTTGCCAAAAGAAGGGAAACTTGGATTCTCAGGGACACCTTACCTCAACAGGTAATGTCAGACACATTACCTCCTTTAAAGTCTCATTAGGGAAAAGCCTAAAACAGCCAGAGATTGTCTTGAATGAAAGAGCAGTTTGAGGATGGGTTTCTTTGGTCCCTTCCTTCTCACTGCTATCCCCCTAGGTGGGAGAGTGAAGGGACACCTGCACCAGAAACCACAACTTTGAGTTCTTACTGTTTAGAGAATCATATGAGATTATCCCCTGGGAGAAGAGACATCTCCAAATGCAGGGTAAGGAGGCAGGGGAGAAGTGGCAGAATCCATATGCAATATCCTTCTGGGGGAGGTGGATTTGGGCAAGCGGAAGTTGCAGCCCTTCCTAGAGCAGGGGCTCAATCTTTTTCTGGTGGTCTGGACCTCTTCAGCAGTCTGGTGAAACCTCTGGATCCCTTCTCAAAATAATAATTTTTCATTTTTATTTTTTTAATTTTGAGGCAATTGAGGATTAAGTGACTTGCTCAGGGTCTCACAGCTAGATGTGTTAAAGGAACCTCAAGTCCTTCTAAATTAAGGGTCTATGCCATCTAGCTGCCCCTCAAAATAATAGTTTTAAAATACAGAAGATGAGAGAAAGACTTGAAGAAAACTAAATATATTGAAATAAAGATGTCCATAGATTCACAGATTAAGAACTCCTAATTTAGGCCAAACCTTATATCAGGGTTAGAGAACCCTTAAGCAGCGGGCTGGGGAAGCTTATGAACCTCTTCTCAGAAGAATATTGTTGAAGCAAAATAACTGTTTGAACATGTATATTAACATTGTATTCAATTTATACTTTAACATATTTAACATGTTACCTGCCATCTGGGAGAGGGGGTGGGGGGAAGGAAGGGAAAAATTGGAACAAAAGGCTTGGCAATTGTCAATGCTGTAAAATTACCCATGCATATATCTGGTAAATAAAAAGCTATAATAAAAAATTTTTTTAAAAAGAATTGAAAAATAAAAGAATATTATTGAATGTATAAAATAAAATGCCTGGGATTACCAAGTAAACCAATTATAATGAATGTATAAAATAAAATGCTTGGGATTACTAAGTAAACCAATTATAATGAAAGATTATTATAAATATATATATATAAACCAGGGCACCTGTTTATAGACTTAAGAACTTTTGAGAGGGACAGAGTAGTACCTTCAAAGCCCAAGGTCAGCCAACCAGGCTCCAGGGATCAGGCCCTGTTGATGCTTTAGCAATGACACTGTTTTGTTTTTCTGCCTTCCAGCCTCCAAACTATGCCTGGCCACCTGCTCCCTCTACTGTCATCGTAAGTCTTAGAGTCCCCGACTCTTTTTGGTTTATTTTATTTCCTATTTCTCACCTTAGTCAGATCAGGACTAGAGTGGAACCGCCCTAGAGAGCTGGTTCAGGGGTTGCCTGGGAGGGAATCATCCCTGGGCACCCTTTCTTAACCCTGAATGGGACCCTCTAGTGCTAGGACCTGAAGGATAAGTGATATCATTCATATAGCACTTTCAGATTGGTATCATATTTCACAAACATTATCTTCTTTGACCCCTAGTGCCCTTGTATTTGCATTAAAATTAATTTATGTGATTTCTTTTCATATGACCTTCATTTTAAAGTATATTCCACCTCCATCCCCTATTCAGAGAGCTATCTTACATGACAGAACATATGATCAATGTTTCACACTCACAGTCCCCAGTCTCTGAAAAGAAGAAGCCAAAGATTCTTATTTCCTCCCCTCCCCAAGAGATGAAGGAGAAAAAGAGTTTAAAATCTTGGTACATTTGAATGATTGTGAATGATTTTCTTAAAGATGTTTCAGATGATGGGTAAGAGGGCATGGGATGAGATTTCTTAGTACTTTTACCAAACCCCTGGTGGATATAGGAAAACCTTTTCTATCTAGAGAGAATTCAAGATTAACCTGTAAGACTAGTACCCTTGAGGGATCTTCATTGGGTTTGATGGTTGGTTCATTAATTGAATTTTTTTTCCCTCTTGTTTCTCTTTTCAGACTCAAACCATTTACCCTGGCATCAATTCTGTTCCGCCACTACCCAGTGTAAGATTTTCGTCACTGATCATTCTATGGCCTCATCCATTCATTCATTTATCCATCTCCCACTCTTCATCTGTTGAAATAGACTGAGTCATGTGCTGTGATAAGAGCCGGGGTCTGGGAATGCTAGACACAAGATAAAAGCTCTGGAACTGGAAAGGTTCTTTAATCTAATCTTCTAAGTGAATAAACATTTATTAAGTGCTTATTATGAGTTTCAGAAAGGTTGAAATATAAGGTCTCTTCTAGCTCTAATCTATGAAGTGGAACCATAAGGAGAGTAGACTTCAAAATCAGAAAGATTGGGTTCAAATCCTACTGTAGACTCTTACTAGCTATATGACTCTGGATGAGTCACTTAGCCCCTTTGTACCTCAATTTCCTCCTGGTCTCTAAGGTTTCTTCCAGCTCCAAATATATGATCTTATGTTGAAATGGCTGGTCATATGAGTAAGTAAGTGTCAGTGGTGAGATCTGAGTCCATTCTTTGATTCCAGAGTCAATGTGCTTTCCTCTCCACCAGGAAAGAATGGTATATGTTCCTGAGAAGCTAGAGTGGGAGTAAGGAGAGAGGAGCTTGTCTTCCTTTTGAAGGGTGCAGGAGGGAGAGCAGCATCTGGAGTGTCTGAGCTCACGCTATAAAAGCCTTTGTCCCACACTCCTTATGTTCCAAGTCTAGAAGTCCTAGGACCTTATATGAATAGAAAGGGCTTGAGCCAACAGCTTGTCCAAGTCCCTGATTTTACAGATGAGGAGGCTGAATTACTAAGGTTACACAGATAGAAAAGATGATATTTAAATCCAGATTGTCTCTCTATGGATTGAATGCTCTTTTTATATCCCTGCTCATCCTCTTAGTTTTGACTTATTCTCTCCCAGCTCAGGGTAAGTGGGGAGTTTGGGGAGGAGAGATGCGTCAGGAGCAAGACAGGCAATACTTGTGACAATGAGTATGTATTCAGGAAGCAAACTTAAAGAATTGTGAAAAGAAAGGAAAATCCGTTCCCCTCCAGTAGCAAGGGCAATGGAGCCATAGTATGCAGAAAAGCAGAGAGACAGGCTTTGGAAACACTTCTGTTTTAAGTTCCAGAACCGACCAGATATTCTTCAGCTTATATTTTAGGAGGAGGATGTGTCTGTGAATGTGTATGTGTGGATGTATGTCTGTGCATCTGTATGTCTGTGAGGCTGTGGATGTCTGTATATTACCTCATGTGTAGGGGACCATGTGAATGTGTATGTCTGATTATCACTATGTCTGTGACTAGATTATTATTTCTGGGTGTGAAGATATTACTGACTCTAGGTGTTTCCATTGTTTCCATCTAGGCACCTCCTTTCCCAAACTCTATGTACACCAGTCAGTTGTATGTAAGTTGTTAACTTGTGCTCATGGTGGAGGGCGGTGGGGAGGATAGTATGAGCCTCAGACTCTATGACCCAAGAGAAAATGGCCCCTCTGGGGTGGAGAGGGCCCCAGAAAGCTCAGAAAGTTAAAGGCAGATCCATACTTGCAAATGGCCAATAAATCCTGCTCCCCTGGGATGGCTCTCAAACCCTACCTTGTGCCTGCCTCGGTTCTTCCTGTGGCACATATGGCCAGCTTCCTCTGGCTTTTCTTTTCTTTTTATGGGGGTTGTCTTTTTTTCATCCTTTTCTCTAAAATGAGAATCAGCATGGTGTGGTGGATAGAGAGAGTCAGGAAGATCTGGGTCCAAACTCAGCCTCTTATTGATATGTGCTGGTTATAGATGCTGGGCAAGTCGCCTCCAAGTTACAGAAAAAGTACTCACCCACATTGGGAGAGGGAGTTTCCTCACCAGGGAGTTCTCCATATTAATGAAATCACAGGTTTAGTTCTCATTCTTAGCCTTTCTCAAAGGTATCAAATTTTCCCAAATCCTCTGTCAATTGCCCAAGTTACACATTTTCAGACTTATCCTTCTTGCAAAAGAAATTGCTCATCCCAGTTGTCTTTTACTTCCTTTCAGCCCTTACCTTTCTCTGCAATGATCGCTGGAGGACTCTACCCGTCCAGGAACATCATCGTCTCTGGCAGCATCCTGCTTACTGCTAACATGTTAGTGGTTCCTTTTATCTATCTATCTATCTATCTATCTATCTATCTATCTATCTATCTATCTATCTATCTACTTATTCACTTATTTATTTATTCATTCGTTTATTTATTTATATATTTATTTATTTGTTTGTTTGTTTGTTTATTTATTTTTCTGAGGCTGGGGTTAAGTGACTTGCCCAGAGTCACACAGCTAGGAAGTGTTAAGTGTCTGAGACCAGATTTGAACTCAGGTCCTCCTGAATTCAGGGCTGGTGCTCTATCCACTGCGCCACCTAGCTGCCCCTGGTGGTTCCTTTTAGCCAACATTCTGGGTGGCCACATTCCTTCCTTATCAATAATCATTTATTAAACACCTGCTGTGTGCCGGGCACTTTGCTAAGCAGTGGGCATACAAAGAAAGGCAATAGAAAATCCCTTATTTTCCAGGAGCTTACAATCTAATGGAAGAGGCAACATGTAAACAAGTATATACAAACTGTATGTAGTATAAATGGGAATCAGTAGAAGGAAACCACTAAGGTTAAGATCTGGGAAAGCCTGAATGTAGTACTTGAAGGAAAGCTAGTAGAATTAGTAGGTATAGATAGTTAGGATTGATGTCATTCTTGGAAGTGGACCAGGAGATAGGAGTGCCACAAAATCTAGAGAGAAGACAGTCCCAAACAGAAAATAGTGATTGACAATATCAGAGACTGTGGGGAAATTAAGGAGAATGAAATTTGGGGAAAGATGGCATTTAAGGGATCATTAGGTTTTACATGATAGCACATATCTGATCAATTAACATCTTAGGGAGGGGAGGAAGGATAGATTTGAGTACTCAAAACTTAAGAAAAAAAACCTTAAATGTTAAAAAATTGTTTTAGTATAAAATTGGGAAAAAATAAAATATTATATATTTAGAGAAAGAGATTATTAATACCTTTGGAGAGAGCAATTTTGTTTGAGTGAGCTCAAAAGAGAATAACAGAAGTGGTTTTCCAGCTAGAGAGATACAGGATTCTTGGCCCAATAAAAAAGGCAGAAATGCCAAGGAAGAAGAAAGGACTTTATCACCCAAGATCACCAATAGAATAATTTGATAAACCTTAATTTACCAATTATTCAAGAGGTGTCTGGCACTGGGTGGGGTGGGGGGGACAAAGATAGATATGACCCAGACCCTTTTCTCAGGAAGATGACAATCTAATGGGGAGAAAGACCTGGTTCCTTATAATACTGGTACAGGGGAGAGTAAAACATGGGGGTTGTACATATTCAAATGTACAGATTTGAAGGTACAATTACATAAAGTAAGGTGACTGATTCTAGCCCAATAGAAATAAGTATTACGAATCTGAATAATGTAACACTTCATAGGATTCCTTATTTGAACTACTCAGGATCTATCTGTAAACACAATGTTGATATCCAAGCAAAGTGAAAAGTAGGGAGGAGAGATCACTTTCACATGGGTTGAGTGGGAGATATCATGGAGGGAGGAGGTACCTGAGGGAAGGTCTTAAAGAAAAAGGAGCATTTCAATAAGTAGAGGTAGGGCAGAGAAGAATTGACGGAATTAATCACTCTATAAACGCCAGAAGCTGTCCTAGGTGGTTGGGACACAAAAATAAAAATGAGATAGTTCCTGTCCTCCAAAAAATTTCACTCTGTCAAAGGAAATAACATGTGCAAATCTTGTTCTCTCCAGGTTCACAATCAACCTGAGATGTGGGAATGACATTGCCTTCCATCTGAACCCACGATTTACAGAGAAAGCTGTGGTCCGAAACACAAAGATTAACCACTCATGGGGTTCTGAAGAGCGTAGTCTGCCCAGTTTTATGCCCTTCATCCAAGGTCAACCCTTTACGGTAAAGCATGAAGAGAGAAAGAGGGCTTGTTGAATGGGGAGTAGATAGATTTGAACTCCAAAGTTTCCTTCAAAGTACGTGAACTGAGAAGGGATTTGACAATCCAAGATACTAGACAGCTCATTTCCCAGGAGTAAGTGCCGATCCCTTCCAGGCTTCTGCCCTCATGGGGAGATGAAAAATAGGAAAGGGCCAACCCAAAGGCTAATGTGGTTCATTGAGTGAGTACCAAGAGGTGTCATCATTTATGCCTAGAATGACACAGAATGACCCTGGAATGACTTCAATACTACAATGATCAGAGATTTTATCAGCCTAGATTCCCCCCACTGTCATAGACCACATAATCAGTGGTCTCCAAGAAGTATTGGGAGCAAAACATTGAAGCTAAGCTGAAATGAGTTTTTCTTTAGCTAGACTAAGCCTCCAATGTTAAGTATTAACTTATTCCATCAGGGTCCCATAGAAGCCTTTCTATAGCCTTACCAGAGCTTATGGTCTACTATCATAGATTTCAGCAAATGTCTCCCCCATGCCACCATGAGGCTTTGGACAAAAATCAAAATGGAGGATATGTAGAGGTTTCAAAAAGGTGCCATTAAATACTGTTTTTATCTAGATGGATTCTTGTAGAGGACTCAGCACAAACATAAATGACCGGGGGGAAAAAAGCTTCAGTTTAAATAGGACATTATTCTGAATACTTCCTTCAGTAGATGAAGAAGGAACAATTGTCTGATTGGGTCATAGGGGTCACCTCATCTGAGTTTCTTCTTTTGAAGAAATCTAGTATAATTAATGTTCATTGATTGAGTGTCCCCTTGTCTTCCAGGTACATATCAGGTGTGAAATGCACTGCCTCAAGGTATCTGTCAATGGGCAGCACCAGTTTGACTACAATCACAGAATGAAAAATTTAAGCTGTATCAACCAGTTGGAGGTGTCTGGGGACATCCAGCTGACCCATGTACAGGTCTAAGAAAGGGCCTTCCACCCAGGTGTCTTAGCTGAAGATGTCTGAAGACAGCCAGCTGATAATGAAGGGCTTCTCACTCAGGTGTCCCAGCCTGAATCTTTCTTCTCTCTCCCCATCATCACTTCTCCCTAGATGACTAGACTCTAAGCACCAAGTTTTCCCTCCACCCCTCCAATCAGGGGGGAATTGGAGTAAATTGTTCTCCTCTCTGGGGGAAGGTAGAGAAGGGACATATTTTTGTTTCCCCCGGGTTCCTTGGTAGTAGGATGGATAACCTCCTAAGGCAGGGTTGTTTGCTTCTCAACTATGATGAGGAACTGAGAGCACCTTTAATCTGGTTGCTGTAGCCTCAGGTGTGATATTTTGATATTTTGATGCAGAACAACGAATTCAGATATCACCACTCCCCTCATTCCAGAATGGAGCCTGTATCTCAGCATAGATTTGAGGTTCCCCTCTTCCTCCTATCTCCATCTGGAGCCAATTACTTTTCTCTGCCCAGCCGTTCCTCTGCAGTGGTCTCCATTAACATCCCCTTTGCCCTCCCTGGTACTTCTAAGAACTTGGACATCCTCAGTGCCTTGTTACATGCCCAGAGATTTCCCCATTCCTTGTGAAGCCTTCTTCCCAAGGCAATATTCTCTGAGAAGCAGGAGTCTGCTGTAACCTCTTGCCCCTCTCCACCTGGGTGATTCAAGCCACTGAAGCCCAATTTCTGTCTACATTTTTTGAACAATGTGAAATGGCATTTGCTCATTGTTTTTTATACTGCCTAACTCCTGCTATTGGAATCTGCTTCCCGAAAGCAGGGGTCGTGTCTCACCTATATTTTGTATTTTTCTGCTTCCTAACCCAGGCATACCCACACAACAGGCATTTAATAAAAGTTTGCTATGTGATATTGAGCTCAGAACACCTGTGATCTGTTAACTTGTGTTTGAGGGTCTTCTTGGTGAGATTCTTGGTTTAGAGTATGAAATAAGGTATTTTATACATTTTACACTAGCGTTTTCAATGGGATGTGGGAGGAAGGGGAGAATTCAAAATTTTAAGAACAAATGTAAAAAAATTATTTTACATGAAATTGGGAAAAATAAAAATATTTAAACTTAAGAGTATGAAATGGGGGTGGATTAAGCCAGGGGAAGAATCAGGGCTAGTATTTGCTTAGTACGTTAGGTAAAATGCTGTACATACATTATCTCCTTTGAGGCTTATCACAAGGCTGGGAGGTAAGTATCATCTTCCTTATCCTCATTTCATTGATGGACAAACAAAGTCGTCAAAGTTTATATGTTTGAAGAAGCATTTGAAGGACTTTGATCCTAGCTCTCTAATTCACACCTGTGCTGGAAAAGACCAGAGACATTTGTATTAGTCTCATGATGCCTTTGTCAGTTGGCACAGTGATAAAATGGGAATTTCTTGGATGGACTCAAATCTGGAAAAAGAAGTCACCTGCAGAGCTGAAACTAAGGTACAATGCCTGGGCCTTTGTCTCAGAGTTCCCTAAGATAAAAGACCCTCACAACATGTATGACTTAGATAGAGCTTACTACCTAGTGAGAAAGAATTAAATGCTTCCCCTGGCTATTGTGCTCAAGTGAGCTCTCCTTGAAAACTTTTCTCCACATCTCTATAAGTACAATTCTCAACTGGATTTGTCTTAAATAATGTGCCCTGGAACATTTTGTCACAAGGTGCACGAATGTCATTTATGGGTCTTTTTGTCAGCTCAACATTGCTGAGGTTAAGGTTTAGGGAAAACAAATTCTTGGGCAAGGACTTCTTGGAAGTGAGGACCCAGAGCCCAGGAATCATTTCAGTACATCACAAAGTAGGGCAGAAGGAACAGAGTTTTAGGGGAATGTGAGGAACCAAGAAAAAAACTGGAAAATTAGATAGTGGATAGAGCAAGGGGCTTGGAGTTGGGAAGGGTTGAGTTCAAATGCTCCCTTGATACTTATTAGCCAGGTAATTCTGGGAAAATCATTAACCTTTGTCTGTTTCCTTATCTGTAAAATGGGGATAATAATAGCAACCACCTCTCAGGTTTGTTGTGAGGATCAAAAGGAATAAAAGATTTTGCAAACTTTAAAGCCACATATTGTTATTATTTCTAATTTTTTTTCTTTGCTGAAGCTGCCTTAGGAAAACATGACCTGATATTAGGAGGTTATTCAAGGATAATCACTTGCCTACCCAATTATGGGTAACATTGTGTAAATCCCCTTTTGTTATCTTGTTGACCTTGTTACATGGGAAAGTGTAACATGCCCTCCTGGCAGTTACAATTACTAGTCTGTCCTAGGCCCAACAGAGTACCTTTGACCACGGACCTTTGCAGTATGAACTCTACCTGGCTCGCCTCCTCTGAGGCCTTCAAAGGTCTCTGGCCACAATCTCTTGAATCTATAGTTTAATAACCGGTAGCGCGCTCAAGAACAGCCACGTGTAATCTTAAAAGCCTTTATTATACCTACTCACATAATGTCCTGACTTGATGCCCTGACTTGTTGGTTCCCTAGTGAACACCTGGTCAGAAGACCCACATGTTCTCTACCAAAATCCTTACCTCTTTCAGCTATCCATCTCGGCTTGGCCACCCAGGTTAAAGAGAGCGACTGCTGTCTGCAGTGGGCTTATAAAGGGCCTGTGAGGTCACACACACAGCCAACCAGCAAGAGAGTCCTCACCCATTATGAAGCTATCTCAGTATGGCCAAGATCCCACCCACAGGGCAATTCTATATCCACAGAGAATACTTCTGGGCCACTCAATCTCCCGCTGCGCTGTGGTGCCGCCCATTTAAAGGGCCCTTACAGGAAAGAAGTTCAACTGAGGCTTTTCTAGAATGAAATTTCTGGCCTTTAAACAGAGGGATTTTTTAAAAAAATATTTTTTATTAACATAGTTTTGTTTTTCATCACCTATTTCCCAATGTATCTCTTCCCCCTCCTTTTCCCATTTCTCTTTCTTTTCTTTCTTTTTCTCTTTCTTTTTCTTTCTTTCTTTCTTTTTCTCTTTCTTTCTTTCTTTCTTTCTTTCTTTCTTTCTTTCTTTCTTTTTCTTTCTCTTTCTTTCTTTCTTTCTTTCTTTCTTTCTTTCTTTCTTTCTTTCTTTCTTTCTTTCTTTCTTTCTTTCTTTCTTTCTTTCTTTCTTTCTTTCTTTCTTTCTTTCTTTCTTTCTTCCTTCCTTCCTTCCTTCCTTCCTTCCTTCCTTCCTTCCTTCCTTCCTTCCTTCCCTCCTTCCTTCCTTCCCAATTGGGGTTAAATGACTTGCCCAGGATCACACAGTCAGGAAGGGTCAAGTGTCTGAGGACAGATTTGAACTCAGGTCTTCCTGACTTCAGAGATGGTACTCTATTCATTACACCAATTAGCTGCCCCAGCTATTATTTTTATTATCTCATCTGTAGACAATTCCTGTTGTACTGCCCTTCTGTTCTTTCTTCCTTGTCTTTACTATTATATGTCCCTAATCTTACCCCTCCCCTGTAACAAGTTCTGTCCAATGGAGAGATATCCTATACTCAATTTCCCTCCTACCTAACTGAAATCTATGTAAAACTGTCACCTATGAACTATCTTAAGGTGGCTGGAGACATTTGATTCACATCCAAACCTAAAAAAAAAATTCTTCCACTCACCTGTCCCAGCCTAAATCTGCCTGTTTTCCCCATCACCCTTCACTCTCCTAGGTTGATGTCCATCCACCCTAAAAGGATCAGAGGTTCTTGCCCAGGCATCTTTTCCACCAGAAGCTCAGCAAGAAGTTATTATAAAATGCACCCTTTTTTTTAGGGGAAATAGAGTCAGGAATATAAATCTTTATTTTCTCTCCAATTTCCCCTAAATTCCCAGTAAAGAACCTGGTAAGTAGTCGGTATTTAATAAATGTTTGTTGACTGACTGAAGGTCACTCTCATTCGAGTGGAGTAGAAGTTCTATGGGGACAGAGACTGCTTTATTTTTCTTTGTTTCTCCAAAGTCTAGCATAGTGCCCAGTATGTAACAGGTACTTAATAGATACTTAATAATGCTTGTCAGTGGTTACATGGATGGACAGTGTCTACTTCATAGGAAGACTAGTATAGATGCAGTACTTTTCAGACTTTTGTTAACTTTTATTCATTTTAAATACACATTAACATAAAAGTAAGTCAGTTATTATAAGAAGAAACTTGCAAGAAACCACCACACAGACCTCTGGCTCTTTTTCTAAGTGCAAAGTCATTTATTGATAAAGCTAGAATCCAATGGAATCCAAGTCAACACCTAAAGAAAGTACACAACTGGGAGCCCAGTCCATTTCATTCTAGCCTCCTTTTTAGAGTTGGTATCACAACAGAAAAGAAATCCCACTTGTAAAAATAATAGAAGACACTGTCAATTGAGAGATAAAGCCCATTTCCCAACCACACCCCAAATACAACCCTTTGCTTTCTCTCGCTCACCCTTTCCCCTCTTCCTCCTCATGTCTCAGATGCTTCATCTTCTGTCTCTCTTCTGTTTCCATATATAGCAGCGACTCTGGCATTGTAGATAAGACACCAGCCCCGAAGTCAGAAAACTTAGGTTCCAGAACTCGTTTTGCTTTGGCTCTCATTTCTCAAAATCCCCTTCTCTAAAATGAGGGAGTTGCATTCCCTTCCCTTCTAAATATATGGTCCCATGATGCCAAGGGGCACATCCTCGAGAATGAGATCTCTGTTATGAGTGATCCTGCTGTTGGTTGTGACTCAACCCAGCTCCAGCGGCCAGTCCACTCAGTCTCCGTAGGTGTAGGTTATTCTCAGGAGTCTGAATATCCACCCAGATCACAATTACTGGGGGCTGGGAGTTAAGCAGCTAACTTTTCCCAAGGTCACACAGCTAGGAAGTATTAGCAGTGGAATTTAACTTCAAGTCTTACAGCCTCCAAGTCCTCAATGACTCCCTTGCTTTGGTATAAATGTCCAAGGGACATAGGGAACGAGCCTAGGATTTCATTGCTAGGGAGAGTTTTCAGTGAGTAAACTCCCTCCTCCCATGGAGACTAGCACCTGTTCCACTGCTCAGTCTGAGAGAACTGCCCCAAGCAGGGAGAGGTTAAGTGACCTAGGTCAGAGACAGGACTTGTCTTGAGTACCCAAAATTCATTTAATCATCTTTAAGGACCATTCTGGGGTAAGCTCAATAGTCACCCGGGAGCAGAATTTCTCCCTCGTGGGGTGGGGGTTTTTAAATAAAAACAATATAAATAACTGTACATACTAAGCAGCCTGCCCTCAGTCCCTTACAGTACATGCCTCTTGACATGGTTGAGGATTACAGTATAATACACCCATTGTAAACAGAATAATCATGTAGATAACAGAAGAAATTTGCCTCCCTTTTTTAACTTCCTGACCAGTGTGGCCACAAAGATCCCAATACACCTGCCCAGTCTTTGCTCAAAGGTACAATTTGGTCTTGTGAGATGAGAACAGCCACCTCTCAATTATCTGGGGCTGGGAGAAAGGTGAGCAGTGGACCTGATGGGTGGGGGGGGGGTGGCGTTAGGGCCCAGCCCAGCCTTTTCTCATCTCTGTTGCCCACTTTCCCTGGCAAGTTAGCAGCAACCACAGGTGGCAGATGGGGCAGGAAAAGGAGATGAAGAATGAGACCACCTCAGTTTGTTCCCCTGGCAGCAGGCAAAGATCAGTGGGGCAGAAGTCAGAGATAAGGAAAAGAGAGGAGGTTAAATCTTCTTCCTTCTGTGGCCACAGAGGAGCGGCTACAGCCCTCTGTGGCAGCTTTAGCTGAGTCCTGCCTTAGAGAGCTTGGTCTCTTCAGGTTTCGATGCTGCTTGGTCAGTTTTCACCTCATAGGGAAAGACAGCCCCAAAGATGTCTTCATGGTAACGCTTCTGACTCTTAAAGAGAAAGAGAGACCAAGAGAAAATGAGCTCCACAGATCAGTCACATTAATGTGGACAGTGTTGGTAGGGACTGCAAAAGTACCATAAATCCTCAATGCTAAGAGAGCCTTTTGACATAACAAATTTCAGTTTACAGAGCAATGGGCTCAAGAACTGAGGAAATGCAAGACAAGAGATCTGAGAGTCACAGGACCTGCCTTCAGATCCAGGTGCTGCAGTTTACTAACTACATGGCTTTGGGTCTCTCTGATGGCAAGGGAGTTGGATGAGATGGTCTTGAATCTATGATCCATATTATTCTCCTATGTTTCTATTGCACTTCCTTTTGAGGAAACCCTCAAAACATTTTGTTTCCTCTCTGAAATGAGGGTAAAGTCCAAAGGGTGAAGGATAGAAATTTATCTTCCTATTTTATAGCTAAGAAAGTAAAAATGCTTCATTGTAGGTCACAAATGAAGTTACTTTTACATAGTCACTGTCTTTCCTCAGATCTCCTCAGATCTCTTTCCACCCTTCCCAAGTTGCTGGGGATGGCATCCTTTACCCAGCATTCTTAGCAAGCTCCTACCTTGAGTTGGAAGAAATAGTTCTCAGTCTGCTCTTCATTCATCTTCAGTCTGGCGGCAAAGAGATCCTTCAGAGTTTGGGCCACGTCTCTGGCCATCCTCACATCTCCGCAGACATACAGGTGCCCCTTGTCCTCATGCAATGTCCGGATCACCTCATCCGCCAGTCGCTGCCGCAGGATATCCTGAACGTAGACCTGGGAAGGAATAGCAGTGGTTTATAGAGAATGATTTGATTTTTCCCTTCTACAAACCCTTTCAGCTGGAGTCTGTTTCCCCATAGTGTGACTTGCACATCCCCAATCAGGTACTGCAAAAGGACCTAGACTTGATGGTAAGCTCCACACTGTTTGCTAGTCTTATATGCAGGGTATTTCAAAAGGTTCGAGCAGGTGCAAGCTTATTAAAATGTAAGTTTTAATCAATTAAAGCTTAAGATTTAATAAGATTGGGGCAGCCAGGTGGGACAGTGTATCCACTGGGCTTGGAATCAGGAAGACTCATCTTTCTAAATTCAAATCTATTCTCAGACATTTGCTAGCTGTGTGACTTTGGGCAAATCACTTCATCCTGCTTGCCTCACTTTCCTATTCTGTAAAATGAGCTAGAGAAGGAAATGGCAAACTATTTTAAAAATCTGTCAAGAAAACCCCAAATAGGGTCATGAATAGTCGGTCATCCCTGAACAATAACAAAAAGCTTAAACTCACACCCAGATTTTTCGGGATGTTTTCTATTTCCAGCATCTAGCGTGGAGAGGATTCAGTTTGTAGTCTGAGATAGTGGGAAAGGCACTAAACTAAGCCAGAAAGCTGCCATTTGGGTCCAGCCTTGTGATTTCTTCCAGGGTATCATGTCCTGGAATATAAGGGCAGCCCTTGACATTGGACATTCACAGGAAACCCAGCTTACTTTGGGCTGCCCGGGCTGGCGGGAGTAGGCTGTGTAGACATCTCGGAGCACTCCTTTCTGTGTCATCTCCTTCATCTCCTCTCGATACAGGTGGTCCATGTCGGGGTGCCGGCATCCAAACACCAACGTCATATTAGGGGTCTTGATACCTGCGGGAGGCAATAGGCTGCAGTGGCCAAGATAGGCAGCAGAGGGTGCTGTGCCCTAAGAAAAACTCCCCTAGGGCTTGTGGTCCAGAAGGTTGGATACAGAGAAATAATGAGGGTTTGGCAGAAAGGGGTGATGAGAGTCTGGGGAGTGGGACAATGATGAAGTCCAGCTCCTCTCTCTGTCTTTCTGTCTGTCCCTTTCTTTCAGCTGGAGGAGATCTAGAGGCATTCTAGTTATAGATAAGGGAAAATAGAGACCCTCTTATCCTATTTCCTTACTCTGAAAATAAGGAAACTGAGGCACAGAGTGGTCCAGAAACTGAGGCACAGAGTGGTCCAGTGACTTGCCCAAGGTCACGCAGCTATCAAGTAGCAGAAGCAGTATTTGAATCCAGTTCCTTTGCCTTTAAGGCCATTGCTCTTAGGAACGCAGGAGGTGGGGAAGGAAGTGGTAAAGTGTGGGGGCTGGGAATGGCAGGGACAGGAGTAAGAGCTGAAGGAAGGACAGGAGGAGATGGCAGCTGAATGGACAGTTGATATAAATCCCTGGGAGAGATCAGATTCAGGAGTGTTTATCTCCATGTGGATCTGATCCAATGCCCTGAACACAGCAGACGCACAGGAAGGCCCTGCTGCTGCTGCTCTGGTTAATGGTGATAACCTGACCCTGCTTCTTCTCCCGGGGCTCCGGGAGGGGGAGGGCAGAATGGAAGGAACCAGAGAGGAAGGTAGTACAGTCATCAAACGCTGGCCTTAGGGGCAGGTTCTAGCCCTGGTTCTGACTCTTAAAGCTGTGCAGGGGCAAATCAGCCTCAACTTCCTCCTCTGTGAAATGGGGATAATCATCCACCTTCCTTCCCCTGAAGAACTGCTGTGAGGAAAGCCCTTTGTAGTCAGTAGTGCCCAGACAAATGGGAGCTGCTGCCAGGGGAAGGGTCCCCAGGACCTTTACCTTTCTTCTCTCTGTCCGCCAGTCGCTGTTGCCAAAAGCTCCTGAAGGGGGCGATACCGGTGCCCGGTCCCACCAGAATGCAGGGGTGGCTGGGGTTCTCTGGAAGCTGGAAGCCACTGGCACTAAAAGGGGGGAGAATTAACTTGAGATTACAAGCTTCACAAGGTCCATGTGCCCCAGCCCTAGTCCTAATATCCTTCCCGCCCTCCCTGGTTCTCCACAGACAGAGAGGGAGACAGGGACAGAAAAAGAAACAGAGAGAGAGAGACAAAAAGAGAGACAGAGAGAGAAAGAGACAGAGAGACAGACAGAGACAGAGAAAGAGACAGAGAGAGACAAAAAGGGAGACACAGAGACAGAGACAAAAAGAGAGAGACAGACAGAGACAGAGACAAAAAAAGAGACAGAAAGACAGAGACAGAAAGAGAGACAGAGACAGAGACAGAAAGAGAGATAGAGACAGACAGAGACAGAGACAGAGAGACAGACAGAGAGAAGGAGCACTGTGTCCATTCCTCTAGGACAGATTTCTCTGGAGGCCTTACAGGGCTAGCACCATCCCAGTTTCCTTCACCTGGGCCCTCTGCTATGTCAGGGGCCTTACCTTCGTACAAAACAGGGCACAGTTTCCTGGAGCTTCAGGTTGCTGAGCCATGTGCTGCAGACCCCATAATGGAGAGGGCCCTGACCATCTAGAAGAAAAGAGAGAAAATGGCCATTGAGGCAGTGGGACTCCCTTAATCCTTCCCATAAGTCCGAGAATCCAGAATAGACTGAAGGGAACCTTGCTTCATACTATTTCTTTTTTATATTTTTACTTTATTTTTCTTTATTTTATTAAAGCTTTTTATTTTCAAAACATATGCATAAATAATTTTTTAATATTACCCTTGCAAAACTTTGTGTTGAAATTTTCCTCCCCTTCCCTCCATCCCTTTCCCTAAGTGGTAAGTAATTCATATATTTCTGATCCTCCAAAAACCATCTGCTCATTCATTTAGGCTCTCTTATTTGCAATCCTTTCTCCCCAGAACGATGCTGCTGATTTGCCAGAGGGCGAGTTTGTGACATATTGCAAAAAACTCTTGACTGTGCAGGGAGTCTGGAGAACTGGGCATTTGGGCAAGTTATTTCCCATTTCTAGCCCCAATTTAATACTATGAGGGGAGGTCGGCAGGATGATCTCCAGATGGTTCTTCCAGCTCTAATATTCTCTGTTCTAACATACTAAGATCCAAGGTCATTTCTAGTCTAATATTCTGTGATTTAAGGTTCCTTTCTCTCTTTGGAATTCTCCCTTCTAAAATTCAAAGTTCTAGGTCCCTTCTCTCTTTGACATTCTACATTCTAACTTTCAAAGTTAGAGAGGTTCCTTCTCTCTGGTATTCTCCATTTAAACATTTGGAGTTCTAGGTCCCTCCTCTCTTTGGTAACCTTTCTTCTAACATTTAAAGTTCTAGGTCTTTTCTATCTTTGACATTCTACATTCTAACTTTCTCTTTGGTATTATCCATTCAAACATTTGGGGTTCTAGGTCCTCCCTTTTCTCTTTGACATTCTCCATTCTAATTTTTTGTGTTCTAGGTCCCCATTGCCTCTGGATATAGTAAACTCCCCCAGGTTCCTTAAAAGTAGTGCTTATTTTTGCCTCTAATTTTGCAGAAGTGAGGAGCAGGGTTGCTTTGTTCTCAGTCCTTGGGATCCTTACCTCTGGTCTGGTAAGTGACCACAGCCACAGTCAGGTGAATCTCCTTGGGGGTGAGGTCCCGAGAGGAGCTTATGGAATAGTAGCGGGGCTTCAGCAGGGGCAACTGTGTGAGCAGGAAAGTCGCTGAGATCTGGATGGAAGGAAACTCTTCCAGCACCTCCAGGAACGTGGGACTGTTTGTGAACTTCCACTTATTGTATTCAGAGGCCTAAAATCCAAAAGTTATGTTAGAGATGCTGGAATTCCCCTAGGTACTGAGCAACCTTTGGTTAGGGGTCATTAGAACTGTAACTAAACCACAACAAAGGGAGTTTTGCCTCAGGTTGCTAAAATTTAGAGGGTGCTAATGATATCCAGACTCTACTAATAGAGGAGGCCTATCTATATCTTACCTAAAATTTCCACCTCTCCTAGGACACAATGCTGCATAAATGGACGCTTAATAAATCCTCAATATTTGAATTAAAATACTCTATTCTCTTTTCATACCCTATCAATAGTATGAATAAAAAAGTATTTATTATGAGCCTACTGTGTGCCAGGCACTGTGCTACGTATAAGAGATAGATTGAAAGGAAATGGGCTTATATTTTACCAACTCCTTCTTAAACCTGCTTCAAAAATCCCCCTCTGCCCATCTCCATACCATTAACTGTTATATAAATTCAGGCCAGGGATGAAACAACTTCTGTTCCTTTTCTCCCCCCTAAGAATATCAATATTCCCTGCAGAATGTTTTAGCTTCCTTCCTCTCCACCCCTCTCCACCAAAAGTTAAGACTACAATCCACCGAGCTTTTGCTTCCTGTATCTGTCTTGTCTGCTTTCTTAAACTGTAAGCAGGAACTGTGTCCCTGCAAAGCAGCTTTCTACACTGCCTTTTTATACACAGTCTTGTGCTCTGGCAGACGGTCCCATAGTGCCTCAAGCACAGGGCCTCCTCCTGGGCTCCTTGGTCCACTTCAAAAGGCCAAAATTTGGAGTAATAAGTCCCCTTTGGTCTCCAACCATGATTTCTCCCTTCTGTCCCCCTGCAAAAGGGCCAATCAGGAGACCATCCCTGGTAGTTCACCGCTAGATATTTGCCCTCTGTCTGGTTGCTCCCTCCAGAAAAACTTAACAATATTTATTTCCTCCTAATACAGAGCACAGATTGACTACTTAATTGACGAGTCCAAAATTATAGATAAGAAAATACATTTATGCAGCAAGATAACTATGGAAATATGTATATATATTATATTTAACATATACTTTAACATATTTAACATGTATTGGACTACCTGCCAGGTAGGGGAGGAGGTGGGGGGAAGGAGGGGAAAAGTTGGAACAAAAGGTTTTGCAATTGTCAGTGCCGAAAAATTACCCATGCATATATCTAGTAAATAAAAAGGTATAATAAAAAAAAAAATAAAGAAAATGCACTTATTTTCTACAGCATTTTTTCTTTTACCAAAGGCATTTATGGAGTGCTCTAGTGTGGGGATCTGCCCTTGCATTGGAAAAAAGTTCCATCTTTATTTTCACAAATCCCTAACTGAAATTGAGCATTTCCTTCAATTATTTAAAACCATTATTCTGAGAAGAGGTCCCCAGGCTACAAAAGGGTCCAGAACCCAAAAAAGGTTTAGTATCTATGCCTTAATGGAACTAAGGGGTTAAAGACCAGCTGGGGGTTTATTACTTCCCCTTCCCCATCCCCAATCCCATCAGCACCTGGCACAGTGCCTCCAGACGTCTCTTCTCTTCCTCTGAGGTGGTGAGCTGTGCCAACTTTCTGAGCAGCAGCTGGGTTGGAGGGGTGGTGACATCCAGGAAATAAGTTAGGGCTTGGCTGAGCGAGCAGGGGGGAAGCTTCTTATCACTTATCCAGTAGTCACCTGGACAGGGGAGGAAGGAAGTGTTCAGAGACAGCCAACATGTGACTCACCAGGGAGCTTCTGGAGACCCCATAGAGAGGGTCGGGGCTGCTGTGATAGGGGGAACTCACCCATATCTAGTTACTGTGATGGGGTTATCCTGATAGATGGGAACGAAGTCACACAGTAAGAGGAAGAGAAGGAAAGTTGGTTTGTGCCAGAGCTTAAGACCCCCCCACAGGGGTCTGATTTATTTCAGAAAACTTATTGAGTCAATCTCTGTGACCCATTTGGGGGTTTTATTGGCAATGATACGGAAGTCGTTTGCCAATTCCTTCTCCAGCTTGTTTGACAGATGAGAAAACTGAAAGAAACAGGGGGAAGTGATTTGCCCAGAGTCACACAGCTAGGAGATATCTGGAGCTGGATTTGAACTCAGGTTTTCTTAGCTTCAAACCTGGTGCTCTTTCCATTATATATGGAGCAGGTCCAATGTGTTAAACATCTGTCACATCTCCGCTGTTAGGAACCTCATCCAATACTAGCTTGAAGCCTATATTCCTAAGTACAATATTGCCACAGAGAAAGGTAGTCCTTTGTCTGAGAAGACTGACCGACCCGTCACAGAATGGTGTGTTCAAGTTGGTTTTTTTCTTGGAGGGGAAATCATAGGACAATTGATATAAAACTGGGAGGGACCTCAGAGAGCATGTGGTTCAACACTTTCATTTTATAAAGAATGATAGGTCCAGGAAAATTGGCTGGATGCCCATGGGTATGCATGTGATAGACATTAGAAGTGAGATTTGAACCAGACCCTCCTCTCTCTTCTCTTACACCATGCTATATCCTGCTTTGAAATGAACTAGCCACAGGGCCTACATGTATGACAATAGACCAGGTTTGCAGGAGGTAGGGAAGTCCAAAACTTGAATAAAACAAACTGACTTCCCCATCTGTTAGAGTGAAGAATCATGCCTTCTTTTGCCTATGTCATATGCAAAGTATGACGATAACATGAGAAGCTATGACGGGAGAACAATTCTAATCTCAAGTACTAGATTTTTTAAAAAGCAAAACTACAATTTTATTAGTGTAGGGGTGCTTGTAATAAAGAAACTCCCTTTTATCAATGCAGTTTAAATTTAAAATCAAATAAATATATATTAAAATAAAATAAAAATTTTAAAAATATAATGAAATGTTCGAAATAGTAAATTCAAAAAGAGAGCAAGAAACTGCTCTGCAATTTAGTCTTTAAAAGTCTTATAAAATTGTCTGGTCCCAATTGATTACAAGACTTGCCCAGGGTTACATGGTCAACAGGCTTCAGAGATTGGATACAAACCCAGGACTTCTTAAGGCTAAAGCCAGCTTTCTATCCACTAAGTCAGATAGCCTCTTTTTATTCAAAATTATTGGCCAGTTGAATGGAAAGGGAACTTAACTCTTGTTCTCTCTCCCTCCCAAAATCCTTGTGAGAATCCAGAATGAGTACTGAGATATGGGGCTTTGCAACTGTGAAATATTGGAGCACAATCTACTTTGAAAATTATATGGTTGATTCAATTAAAGAGGCAAGTGATCTAATGGATAGAGTGCTGGATTAGAATTAAGAATACTTGGATTTGCATTGAACTTCTGATATTTGTTACCTGTGTGACTACCTAAATGTTACCTAAATGATTGTATGAGTCATTTAACTTCTACATAGCATAGGCAACTTCCTAGCTGTAGATGGGTTGCCCTTATAGAGAGAGGTTGCACATGAGAAGTCCTTCATGCTCAAAAATTCTTTCCATATTTGCATTCGATTAATTCACGCCTCTACTCGCTGACTCTGCTTTAAAAGCAACATGGCGCCATGGAAAGAGAGTTGAATCTGGGGTCAGGATCTGGATTCAAATTGTAGATCTACATACCTATAAAATGATGAATTTTAAGTTGCTTGTCCATTTAACATCTCATGCTACCTATTCGCCCACAGACAAGGGAAGGAGTGATTCCTCCCATTTCCATTTTGTTTAATTCCATGGTCATAGGCTACCTCCCTAAGCCTTGGACTGCTGTCAGTCATGCTGTTTCAAAAGGAATAGTCTTTCTTGTTGGCTTTCTAGGCATTTTTGCTAGAATTTTACTAGGTGGCTTATCTACTCCAGCCTGAGGAGGATCCTTCCCTGACTCAACTATGGCAAATTCCCCATGAAACAAACCTTCAGGCTGAAGAACCAGTTTAGATAGCTGAGTGACAGCCTCTTGGGCGAGGAAAGGAAGTTAGGAAGAGGTTGGTGTTTTAGATTTACCCCCTTGGGAAAGAGCTTACCATTTTCATCACGGGTTTCTAAGCGGATGGATTGGTGAGGTGATGGGCCATCCTTAACTCGTTCTAAAATACCCTGAACTAGGTTAGGCTGGTTTCCAGGAAAAACTCCAAGATGCTCTCCTGGTATATAATTCAGATTCTGGTTTCCTTCACAGGAAAGTTTAATGAGGAGAGTTGCCCGGCTAAGAGAGAAACAAGAAAGTCATGGTGACATCAGTAGGATTTCCTTTGTGGCCTGGGGATGGGTGGATCCCTCCAGCTCCAGCTTCCCCAGGAAATGTGCCCATCCCTCCACCCATCAACCTAGCCTCTCTGGAATAGGAAAGGCAAGAAGCTACTTCCAAATACCTGGTGGTTAAAGGAGTGTCTGGGTCTTGGGGGTTCAGGGGGTTATTCCCAGAGGGTAGGGGATGCTTGGGTATGTTTTAGGATTCCCAGAAAGAGACAGAGTTCATTTGCTGGACATTTTGCCCAAGTGAATAGCCTTGGCTCACAAATTTTTGGAACAGATTATTCTGTTTTCCATAGAGATGTTTTCCTGAAATTTATTGATTAATCTCACTTATTTATATCTATTCTCCTTATATTTATCCTATATTTCTTATTGATTAATCCCATTTATTCATATCTATTTTCTTTATATTTATTCTGTATCTATTTCTATATGTTCTTGTTACCTTCCCCATTAAAGTATAAGCTTCCTGAGAGTGGGGATTGTTTCATTAATAAATTGTTTCACTGCATAGTGAACCCTTAATAATCACCTGCCAATTGATTGACTAATTTGATTTCTCTTTGCTTTTGTTCATTAAAAAGTTAAACATCTTGAGCCTCCCTTTGGAAATTCTGCTCTATATTGGAAAGTATTACGCGCCATACCTGGATTTGAGACTCTGCAGATTCTGTCTCGATTTGAGCCGCATGGAAAACACGTTCTTGGCGTGCATACTGCTGAGGGCTACAGTGGAAAGAAGGATAATGAATGCAGGGTTTGCTTAAGTGTTGCTTGGGGCAGAGGGTTAATTGTATTTTTTTTCTGAGTCTATTTTCTAAGGCTACTCTTAAAGGAGGGATCTTGGTGGTACCTGAAAGTAGACGACAAGGGAAATAGAAGCTCATAAAAAAGGCAGAAGATGAATGAAGCCATCTGATCTAGAGACTGAAGATTGTTTTCATGATGGTTAGTGCCCTTATTCACACCTTACTGCTAAAAGCTTGTTAGCATTTGTCACATGGTACCAGGGGCATGCTGGAGCTAAGTTGGGTTTGACCCAATTTAAGAGCTGATTGTTAAATTTTCAGTGTGTGTTCATGCCTCAGAAATCAATAAATGTTGTAAGTTGATTGGTTTGCTGATTGTCTTAATAAAGTGATGGAGAAAATGCCAATGATATAGATTAGACTTCAAAGTGAGTCATATGAATATTTCTTTCCCCAGAGAACCAGTTGTTAAACATTTACCAGCATACTCCTGGTATGATTCTTTCCTTTCATACCAACTCTATCACCTTTCCCCTAATTTTATTCTGAAAACGTCTGTCTTAGGGATGGACAGTGAAGTTCCTGAAATACTACTTAACCTGCTCCCATGGACAATTGACTTGGCGGTTATCAACCAAGTTTTGCCAGGTAACCTCAAGCTGATGACCCTCTTTGGGTCCTGAGGCCCTCAATGTATGGTATAGACCCTCTAAAATTCCAACATTTTCTCGAATGGACATTTCTTGAATATAGAGAAATCAGATACCTTTGTTGAGGTCCAGAGGTTGGGGATCCTGTACAAGGCGGTAATTTTCAGGGTTCCAGGTTTCATTGGTAGTATATAACTTGGGGATCTGAATTGTTTCCCTGCCTTGGATACTGAAGGTCTCACAGGCCACCTGGGATAAGACAGGGAGAAATATTGGCAACCTTTCCTAGGTCACTGACCAGTTCTCTGGCTCAGTGGTGCTAACAAGGGGGTCAACAAACATTCATTGAGTACCTACTATGTGCTAGGCACAATGAAGGAAAATAGAATTTTATGTAAGTGAAGAAAGAAAAAAAGAGAAGTCAGAGAGGAAAAGAATAGGGTCACAAGAAGGAGTAAGAGAGATTTTAAGGGGGCAGCTAATTGGTGTAGTGGATAGAGCATCAGCCTCAAAGTCAGGAGAACCTGAGTTAAAATCCGGCCTCAGACACTTAACACTTCCTGGCTGTGTGACCCTGGGCAAGTCACTTCACCCCAATTGCCTCATCAAAAAAAAGAAAGAAAAAAAAAAAGAGAGAGAGAGAGATTTTAGGCTTTGAGAGCATATGCTGTACACAAACGATAAATTAAATATTAGTATAAGAATTAAAGAATGACAAAAGAGATATTACATGTAGAGACAGGATAAAACTAAGCGAATAGAATTGGGTTGGAATAGGAATTCAGAGAGAGGAGGACCTTGGCCCCTTGGGGTAGCAGAAAAGGTTTTCCAGATCAATCAATGGTATTTATTAAGTACCTACTATGTGCCTGACAATGTGCTCCAGGATTCAAAAATTAAAAAAGAACTATTCCTGCTTTCAATAAATTTATATCACAGATTTAAGCTAGATCTTAAAGGATGATAAAGGGAAGTTATTTCAGGCAAGGGAAATAGAGTCAGCAAAAGCATGCAACTGGAAACTATAAGGTGTATTTGATGGGTGATCTCCTCACATGCAGTACAGGACATAATTAGGAAGACCAGATTGTATTTGAATGTGGGCAAATTTATGGCTCAATATAGGGAAAAAACTTCCAAGCTATTCTAAGTTGAATGGATTACTGCAAAGGAGAGTGAATTCTCAATTAATCGAGACCTTTATGTAGAAGTGAGATGGCCACTTGCTGAGGGTGATGATGAGAGATCTTATTCTCATAAGGGATGTCAATTATAATCTCTGATATCTCATCCCTTCTTAAAATGAAAATAGATTTTATTTTGTCATGGGCATAATTGTTCCCAAACTCCTCAAGTTTTATTCGTGATGGGACTTTCCAAAAAATCAATGGGATATGTGACTTCTCTCCTCCAGATAGGAAGCAAAAGACCCCAATTGCTTAAGCCTATTCGTGGTTATATATGATGGCAACGTGCCTGGGTACCATGCCATCCTGGGCATCTTTTCCAGACTCCCACTGGGAAATTTACCTTGAAGGTATTCAGTGCCCAGCTACGGTAGGCTTCATCTTGTCCACTGAGTTCATCTCCTTCTCCAGTTGGTGCAAGTTGAGAGGCTCCCAGTTGCAAAAACTTCTCACTGATATCATGGGCAAAGGCACAAAACTGGGGATACATACTGGAGCCGAGACCAAACACAGCATATCTGCCCAGAGAAGAAACACATATGGGAAAGATGAGCAGGAGGTGAGAATTGGGGGGGGGATTCCCCAAGTGACTTGGTGGCAGCAGGGGGAGCAGGGAAAAGACCTACCTGAATTTATTTTTTAGCTCCTTCAGGAGAAACAGGGACTTCTTCAGTTTCTAGGAAGAGGGAATAGAGAATTCTCAGGCTCCAAAGTCAAATAAGCGGGTGCTTCCCACTATATCTTAAACTCAATATGTCCAAACTTGGGCTTACCATCTTGACCACCCCAAAATCTACTTCCCTTCCTAATTTCTCCATTTCTGTGCAGTGTGCCACCATCCTTTTCGGTACCTAGATTTACAACCTTGGAGTCTTCCTTAGCCCTTCATTCTCCCATTGGGTATAAACTACAAATATGATCTAGAACTAGAAGGGACCTCAGATGCTAACCTGTCCAACCCCTTCATTTTACACATGAGGAAGCTGAGACAAACAAGATGAAGTGACTAGCCCATGGTTACACAGCTAGGAAGTGTCTGAGACCAGATTTGAATTCAGGAAGATGAGCCTTGATATATTACTCTAAACTCCTCATCTCCACCTGTTGGTTATTTTTGCTTCTCCCTTCTGCAAAAGATCCTTCCTAGTCCTTCCAGCTGCTAGTCACTTCTCCCCTCTGATTCCCTTCCATCTAGACTAAATATATCTTATATCTACCTAGTTATTTACATATTATTATCTTCTCCATTATAACATGCACTCCTTGAAGGCAGGAATATTTTTTGTCCTTCCTTTTAGTACAATGCCTAACTGATAGTAAACACATAATAAATGCTTGTTGACTGACTATTAGTAGTAGACAACTCTCAAACCCTCTCTATGGCCAGGATATAATATCCTAAGAATTATCCCCCATTGTTCTTGGGCATAATAATGGACCTCCTAGATAAAAGACATCCACAAAGAAAGCCACTTCCTGTACTCTCACCAGTGGAATATTGTCCACTACTAGGACTGCTTTAAAACAAGTGAATCATTAGCAAATCAGGTGCGGTGTGGTCCAGAGGATAGAGAACTGACTTCAAATTAAGAAAAATTAGGTCTCTAGTCTTACCTATGATGCATACGGCTTATGGGATTCTGGGAAAGTCATTTGACCTTGTAGGTAATTATAAGATTCTAATGCTTTCTGGTTGTGTCCCATAATCCTAGTGGAATGGAGGAATTCTACATTTTTCATTTTGGTGAAACTTACCTCACCATTCCCAGGAGAATCGCCATTTCCAAAAGTGCTGGTAACCACCAGAAGTAGCTTCTCTTTTTCTAGGTCACTCAGTTTGTATTCATCCATACAGAGAACCTAAAAGAAACAGTGACCTAAATTTAGCTTTCAAGGGCTAAAGTCACACTTTTCAACATTTTCAACAAAGCATAAGAGGTTAGCAAGGGATGGGTCCAGTAAGAGATCTGGGGTTCTGAATTAACACTATTGTGGATGGGTGAAGAGTAAAGGAAGACACATTTCAATTGGATGTAAGGTAAAAACTTCTCAACAGAGAGTCCAAAGATGGTTTTCTCTCTGTATAGCTTATCTCCATTAATAGAGATCTTCAAGCAGAGACTAATGACCACTTGGGAATGTTGTAGACTAGATTCGTGATTTGGGGGGAGGATGGATTCAGAGGTACAACTCAAGACCAGTTGGCCAAGAGGCTTAACAATAAAATAAAAAAAAACACAAGATAATGATAATTTGTGGCTCTTCTGAATCAGTATACAACTCATTACATCATACAACTCATATTTGGGTATTATACTAGAAGATTAGATGATTTCTGAGGTCCCTTTCAACTCTGAGTTCTATGACTTAACTCCTATATACAGTCCATAAGGCTTTGGTCTAGTCCACACCAAGGAGTCATTACAAAAGTAGTTGATGTGGACCTCAGATTGAGCTCATAGATAATGAATAATACAGATTATTCCCCAAATATCACCTCTCCCCATCTCTATACACTTTCTATTTATTCAGTACACATAATCAGACATGCTGAATGGGCACTCAGGTTAAAAGGAAAGCTCCATGTACGTCTGGAAGAACCAAAAATTTACCTTGCTATTGAAAGCGCAGCTGAACAAGTCTCCCAAATCCCTGGCCAGAGTTTCTGATTTGCCTGTCTCTGTCGCAAAGAGCACAGTGACTTTGATCCGGGCTGCCATGGTCTTGCGCAGCAGGACAGAGGCAAAGAACACTGCTCTGTAGAGATGGACAGATTGCCCAGATGAGATATCACACTCAAAACAGGGAGGGCTTACAGGTAGGAAAGGTTGAAGGAGAGAGACAAGGGTTGAGGTCTTCGGAGTTAGTAACTCAAATAATTGCTTGCCCACCATGCTTGACCATTATTCCCTGTCCTCCCCTCCCGTTATTCCCTTGCTAGTCACTTTGGGGAAGAGAAGACTATAAATCAGATGGTGACCCTAAAAGTAAACTATATTCAATAAAGTTGAATTTAATATATAGTGTCAAACAATAACCATTTTGTTTGATTCCTCCCATCCCGAGGCTTGGGAAGTGAAAACATAAGAGAGAAAATGCTGGTAGAAACTGATTGGAAGGAATGTCATTCAGACTTTAAAATACTAATTTCTCACACGTACTTGATCAAGACCTTTAATTTGATCTCTCTTTTTTTGGGCCTCTTCTTCTCATCATGCCAGACATGGGTTTTCCAGGCCTCCACCTGGGAAAAAATAATATTGACACAAGAGAAAAGGCCCATTAATCTGGATTTACTCAGAAAGACAAAAGGCTTGGTGAGAAAGCTCAAGAATGGACTTAGTTTGAAACATTAGTTCAAGGCAGTTTTCAGAAGAAGAAATCAAAACTATCAATAGTCACATGAAAGATTGCTTTAAATTATTATTGACTAGAAAAATGCAAATTAAAATAGTTCTGACATACCAGCTCATACCTATCAGATTGGCTAACATAACAGAAAATGAAAATGACAAATCCTGGAAGGATGTGGGAAAATTGTGACACTAATACACTCTTGGCGGAATTTTTTGTGACCTGATCCAACAATTTGGAACTGTGTATAACTTTAACCCAGCAATGTCACTACTAGGTCTGTATCCCAAAGAGATCCAAAAAAAAAAGATAAAAGGTCTTCTGTACAAAAATATTTATAGCAACATTTTTTGTGATAGCAAAGAATTAGAAATTGAGGGAATGCCCATCAATTGAGGAATGGCTGAATAAGTTGTGATATATGGTTGTGATGGAAAACCATTTTGCTATAAGAAATGACGAGCAGGATACTTTCAGAAAAACTTGGAAAGTTTTTGGGGAAAAATAGAAAAAACCATCAACTTATGCAAAGCAAAGTGAATATAAACAGGAGAACATCATACACAGAGACAGCAACATTATATGATGATCAACTGAGAAAGACTTAGCTACTCTGAACAATACAATGATCCAAGATAATTCTATAGGACTCATGATGAAAAATGCTATTCACCTCCAGAGAAAGAACTGATAGAATCTGAATACTGATGGAAGCATAATTTTTCATTTTTTGACAACATGGCTTCTTTTTTATTAAAGCTTTTTATTTACAAAACATATGCATGAATAATTTTTTCAATATTAACCCTTGCAAAGCCTTGTGTTCCAAATTTTCCCCTCTTTCCCCTCACTCCTTCCCCTAGCTGGCAGGTAGTCCCACACATGTTAACATGTTAAATATGTTAAAATACATGTCAAATCCAATATATATATATATATACATATTTACATATTTATATAATTATCTTGCTGCACAAGAAAAATCAGATCAAGAAGGGAGGAAAAGAAAAACTGAGAAAGAAAACACAGTGCAAGTAAATAAGAGAGGGAGTAAGAAATATGTTTTACATGACTTCACATATATAATTGATATTAAATTGTTTTGCCTTCTCAAATAGGTAGGGAATAGAGGGGAGGGAAGGAAAAATTTGGAAGTCAATAATTTTTTAAAATGAATGGTCCTCTTCAAGAATGAAGAATGGCAACCAACCAATCAACCAACCAAGCTATTTGATTAATTGGTATGTATACTGATTGTTTCTTCCCCAATAGAGCATAAGCTTCTTGAGTGCAGGAAATGTTCCATTGTTGGTTTTGTAATTCCAGGACCTAGCACAGGGCCTGGTACACTATAAGCAGCCAGTTAATAAATGCTTGTTGGACAAATAACCCTCTGTTGACTGTTGGCAGGTTTAGCAAAAGGGGAGACCAGAAATGAACAAAGCCCTGAATGATACTCTTAAGAATGGAAGTGAGTTCGAGGGTCTGCTTACCTGGTAGTAGTAGAAAGGAGAAAGAATGTAGTTTAGCATCTCCTGATGAAACACAGGAGTGATGCTCCCAGAGATTGGAGGGACCAGCCAGACCCAATCTGCCGGGCAGCCGCCTCGAGACTTGTATTCGTTCTGCATGTATTTCATGAAAGATTCCGCTGCTGAGTGGTGATCCATGATGGTGACGTTTTGTTTCTAAGAAAAAAGGAAGCACAAGGAGATACAGAGTAAACAGGGGGATAACAATCATCCTTGGTCCTTTGCTGTTCTATTCTGCAACTAAATAAAACATGGGAGAAACAATTCAACAATAGGGGAAATAAATGAGTCAGGAAGACAGATCCTGCTTTTGACATTTACTAATTATGTGATGCTAGGCAAGCTATTTAACCTCTACGGGCCTCAGTTTCCTCATCCGTACAATGTGGAGATTAGACTCTCAGGCCTTTTCCAGGTCTAGATCTATGATCCATTCACCCTCACTTGTATCTTGAAGTCTTGGGAACACAGTACTAGGAACTCACTCTACCTGGAAAAACGGAAGCTGAGGAAGTTGTCTCATTGAATTCCGGTTGAATTCAGTTGCATTTAATTAGGTGAGTGAAGGGGCCTAACCTCAACATCTCAGTAGGAAGCAGAGCTGGTAGAACATTTTCCCATCCTTCTCCCAAGTCTGCCTGTTTCACAAATAGGCTTGGGATTCCCCGGGATAGGAATTCTGCTCACATAGCCCTTCCTGAACTAGGTCAGCTACCAGACGGCCTTTTTTTCCTGTTTGTACCCAGGTTCTTACTTCTGCTGAAACTAAATAACCCACTTGGTTTTAGAAAACCCTTAGGAGTTTATAGAAACAGTCCCAGGATGCCATAATTACAAATAGAGGGGACAACCAGGACTTTGTCCCAGGCACCGAAATTTAGAAGGGTGATAGCATTCGCATCCTTCAGCAATATGGAGAAGAGGGAGCTTAATTAGAAAGATTCATTAAATGACTAATATGGCAATATGTTTTGCGTGATTGAACATGTAACATTTTATATCAAATTGCTTACTGTCTCAAGGAGGGGAGTGGAGAAAAAGGAGGCAGAGGCAAAAAACTGGAACTCAGAAAATTTTTTAAAAAATGAATGTTAAAATTTGTCTTTATGTGTAACTGGGAGAAAATAAAATGCTAAATATAAAAAGAAAAATGAGTTAAAATAAGAAACTGTGAGGCTGTACACCAAGTGAATGCCTTATTGACAACCCTACAGTTTCTACCAGGGAATTTGAAGCCCATGTTGTATTACTTGCCTCAGATTAAAAAAAAAATTCTAATCATGCCTTTATGGAAGGAACTCTAGAAGTCATGTAATATAAGCCTCTCACTTTAACGAGGTGGAAACTGAGAACCAGGGAGATGAAGTTCAGCTCAGACAGGTCTGGTTAGACTCACTGCTGCCAACCTCTCATTGCCAGCTCCCATCAGCACCCTGGAGAGAAGCCATTTGATAGGGAGTCGGGCTTGGCACATTTCCCCCCCTCTGTCAGGATGTTTCAGCCTCTTTGGCTGTTATTTGTTGCCCCAGCCATGGAGAGCTGGTGTGAGAAATGTCTCTAATTTGTTTTAAACACACTTCTCACTCAATCTGCTGCTGTTTTAAGAAGTGTGATCAGTAGCAGAGCTGCTAATGAAATGTCTGAAAGGGCTAGCTAACTGTTACAAATTCACTTCTTGAATTGGGTCCAATGGTGCTTGTTGATGGCATCGCCCCCCCTATGAACAAATGGCTCCATCTTCAAACATTTCAGACTTAGATTGTAGACTCCAAAAGCTGGGTCATCTAGTCTTATTTCATTTTATAGAAGAGGAGATGGAGATTCAGAAAAGGGATGAGGCTCCTTTGTCTGGGGATGGGGGGTAAATCTTTCCCCAGAAAGATTCTAAATACTTAGATCTTTTCCCTTCAAAAATCTATGCATGGAGGCAGCCAGATGATACAGTGGATAGTGAACCAGCCCTGAAGTCAGGAGGACCTGAGTTCAAATCCAGCCTCAGACACGTAATGCTTAACAATTACTAGTTGTGTGACCTTAGGCAAGTCACAACTCTAATTGCCTCTCTCTCTCACACACACAATACAAAAATTCTATGGATAATATTTTTTTCAAAGTAAAGGTCCAGACTCTTTGTACTCATGGTCCAGGCTTCTGACATCTGAAGGTAATATTGTAACGGCCAGCCAGCTTACTACCTAAGTCACAGGAAACACTAGAAATTACTTCCTTATGGGGGTTATTGTCAAGTCATTGACTCAGAGCACTATAGCTCTCAAGCTGGAAAGAGTCTCAAAGGCCATTGAGTCCAGCCCTTTCATTTAACCAATAAGGAAATAGAGGCACAGATTATGCAGCATGCCTATGGTCACACAATTAGTATGGAGTACAAGGTTATAGAGCTGAAAAGATCTCTGAGATCACTGAATCCCACACCTTGCAGAGAAGGAAGCAGAGAGCAAGAAAATGAGCAGGGCTTTAGGGTCTCACCATCGGATAATTAACTGAAAGAACAGAGGATATTCAGAGAAGACTTAAGGAGGACATGATGATTTTCTTCAATCATTTGAAGGCTTGTCACATGGAAGAGGGATTTGACTTTTTCTACTTGGTCTGAGAAGAAAATATCAAGATGGGCTGGATGGAAATTTCAATTTAGATTGATGTAAGGAAATATTTTCTAGCAAGGGAAGCAGATTAGAAGGTATGTTTTGGAGTGGATTGTCTTCATTGGAAGACTTGAATTAAAGGCTGGATGACCATGTGCTGGGCATTTCCTAGAGAGAATTCTCTAGGCCTCTATGGTCCTTTCCAATTCTGAGATTCTGTGACTCTGATCTGACCTCTTTCTGAAAGAAAAAGATAGGTAGAATCACAGAAGTCCAAAGCTGGAAGGACAACCCAACTTCTCTAATCTTATGAGAGAGGAAACCGGGGTTCACACAGGTTACAGGATTTGTCCATAGCTTGAGCTGCTCAATAGAGGTAGTCCAAGACAATATCCCCATTTCGAGATGAAAAAGGAGTCTGAATTATTTTCATCTGTTGCTATTGATTCTCTCAAGGATATGAAAGCTCTTTGAAAGCAAAGGTATTATACTATTGAGGAAAAAAAAAGAAAGCAAAGGAACAGGGAGAAAGAAAGTATTTTTATCATTGTCTTATTCAAAACCAGGGGAGGCAGAGAGAATTAGCTGATCTATAGAGCAATGATCTAGAAAGCCAACATTTGCAGTTCAGCTCCATTCCTAGCTAGTTGGATAACCTTGGACAGTACTTTTCAACTTTCTGGGGCACAGTTTTCTCATCTCTAAAACAAAAGAAGAAGTCTTTCCTCTAAAGTGACATCATGACAGGTCAATCAGTCAGTCAACAAGTATTTATTAAGCATCCACTCTGTGCCAGACACTGTGTTAAATGTTGGGCATGCAAAGAAAGGAAAAAACAGACTTTATTCTCCAGAAATTCACAGTCTAATAACATTGATGAAATATTAGCTTCAGAACATTTCAGGTCATTATTCAACCTGGCATGGTGCATGGAATGCTGGTCTTGTAGCCAAGAAAGCCCAGGGTTCAGATCCTACCACAGAGGCTTGTTACCAATGTGAGCAAGTTACTTGCCCTCCCCGGGCTTCTGTTGAGATTGGACCAGATGGGTTCTAAGGTCCTTTCCAGCTCTGGATCTATGATCCAATAAGGTACACGTCCTGGGGGCTGAGGGGAAAGCTGTACCATTTCCTTCCCTGAGAGGATGAAGCCACAGTGACCTAAGCCCCTGGGATTCCTGACCAGGGAATCTGCCAGGTGTTTGATTGGAGTGTGGGACTGGACCACAATGCTTTATTTGGGAGGTTCTCCAGCATGTTTTCAACAGCCCTTTTGGTGTCTTCATAGACACCAGACAAAAACCTTAGGGTAGGACTTATTCCCAATAGCTGCTAGTCTTTCCCTTATCTATTCATCTTCCACTTGCTCTGTCCATATCTCTCATATTCTTAGAGAGGTGTCATCTCCCTTAAGAGAACATAAACTCCTTCAGGGCAGGGATTGTGTTTCTGCTTTTCTTTAAGTCTGGTACATAGTACATGTTGAAAAGAGAAGGGGAATGTTTATCCTGGTAATGACAGAGAACACCCCACAAATGCCTGACTTACTTGGAAACTATGCAGCACGGCCACGTTGATCTCAATCACTGCCCTGTCCTTCCAGAGGGAAGCCAACTTGTGTGTTTCCAGACCCATCCTCCTTCCAACTTCCTGCAGGAAGGCAACAGGACAGGGGCTGGTCAATCATTTATGTCAAAGAGATTAAAGAAAAAGAAAAGAAGTCCATATACACAAAAAGCATCACTAGCATCTCTTTGGGGACTGTCAAAGGACTGAAAAGGAAGGGTTCTCCATGAATTGGGGAATGGTTGAATAAATTATGGTATATGAAGGTAATGGAGCATTATTATTTCCATAAGAAATGACAAAAGAGACAGATTCAGGGAAATTTGGGAAGAGTTACATGAACTGATGCAGAGCTAAGTGAGCAGAATCCAGAGTACAATTTAGACAATAACCAAGCTAAAATGAACAGTCTTGGAAGACAAGCACTCTGACCAACATATTGATGCACCATGATTCCAGAGGGCCAGTGATGAAGAATACTGTCCATCTCTAGACAGAGAAGAGACAGATTCATCATGCAGAATGCGATACATATTTGTGGTCATGGCCAACATGGGAATTTGTTTGGCTTGGCCATGCATGTTTATTACAGGGGTTTTGTTTATTATTTTTCCTTTTTCTTTTCTTTCTATTAGGGATATTGCAAACTCTTTCTTACCTCCAGGATATTGTACCTCTGGACATCACAGAAATCTCGGACACCAATCTCGGTTCCCATGTACCAGCCATTGAATGGGCACCCAGGGAACTCAAGGCCGCCCACTTCCAGGAGCATGTTGGCTACAGCAGGTAGAGCATACCACTTCAGATCCAGCTCCTTGAACCACTCATACCTAAAGAAGAAGGAGGGGAGGTTGCAATTGAGGGCCCATGAAGAACATTGAATTGGGAACCAGAGGACCTAGCTTCAAACATTGCTTTCTCTCAGTGCAAACCCAGGTAAGTTACTTCCCTTCCCCTCCTCTGGACCTCTGTTTCTTCATCTGTAAACTTAGGAAGTGGGATTAGATAATTTAGGGAGAAGATATAGACTAATGGGGAAAGTCCTAATTCAGAAACTTAAGTTCAAATTTCAGCACTGCAATGTGTTTCTTATCTGGGTAAAACATTTAACCTTTCTGTGCCTCAATTTCCCCATCTGTAAAATAAGGGGGTTTGATCTATGATCTCTAAGTTTCCTATGATCCTATGCCATTTCTTTTTGGGAAGAAACACTTTCAGAAGGACACAACCAATAAACTCTGTCTTTTGGCCAGAGAAGCAATGTAGGGCAGAGCCAGAGCTCTGGACCTACATTCAAGAAGAAATAAATTTGAATCCAGTCCTATGACATCCTCTTTAGACTCTGAGCCTCTAGGGACAGGAATTATTTGTGCCTTTCTTTGTATCCCTAGTGTTTAGTATAATCACCGGCACAAATAGGTGCTTAATAAACGTTAGTTGACTTGACTATTACTTAGTTCTGTGACTTTAAGCAAACTCCTGACCATTAACTTCCTTATCTATAAAATGGAGATAAAAATAATAGAAACTGATAAGTACAGGATAGGGAAAAAGCACATGATATAAAGTCATTTCATTTAAGGTGATTTTTTTTCCAAAGGGGGAGAGGGAAAAGAAGAGAAAATAAATGTTTTTTAAGTAGAAATCATATATATATATGTATATGTATATATACGTATATATACATACATATACATATATACATATATATGTATATATATATATTTAAAATTGCAAGGTTTGGGGTCAAAACGACTATATTCAAATCCTGGCTTTGCTACTCTTTATGTGACTCTGGTAAAGTCCTTTAACAATTTTTCTGGATTTCAATTTCCTCATCTATAACATGAGGGGATTAGACCAGATTCCTTCAGTAACTCTTTAATCACATGATTTAAAAAAAAATCTCTAAATCTATGATATTCTCATCCTGTGACTTGGAATACTTACCTCAGAGTACCTGAGTTACATAAAAGGTACATAAAATCTTTGTACTATATAAACATTTACTGTTATTAAGCTCAGGCCAGGAAATTTTAGCTGCCTTAGGGAAATTGAGATGACAAGGTAGCTTCTGGCCATGTACCTGATCACCCAAGCAGGGACTTTAATGGGACAATGGAGAGGGGTTTTCCAAGTTGGTCCCTGAGACTGGACCCTCATTGGATCTTAGGGTAAAGAAGAGTAGGCAGATACTCCCCATATTGGCATCCTGGGGGAAAATCCTAGTCACTCTCACCCTGGTAACAGCTCTAAGAGGATCTGCAGCCCCAGTTTGGGTTCCTGGAAGACTAAATGTGAAGAAAAGTGTCTCCAAGAGTTGCTTAGAGAGGGGATCCAGGACAGGGTGGCAGGTGGAGCAACAGAAGCCATTCTCTAACGCTTCCTCATCTTCCTCTCCTCCCTCATACATCAACACACTTTCATATGTTTTCATTCCAAGATGAAAGCGCATAGTTGCTAGAGAAGGTAACTGCGATATGGCAATGTATGAAAGGAATTCCTTCTTGGCTTTCATTAGATGTCATTTCAGCTTTAGGGGAAAATCAGTGCGAGGTGCTTTGGGGGCAAAGACTCACAGCCTATAAATGTGTACCGGTGGGGGATGGGGATGCAGTAAAGACCAGACTTCCACTCTGCCCAACCCACTTACTTGGGATGTTCTATAGACACCTCGAGGACAAGGTCTTTCGGGATCTCAAAGACCTCTGGGTCCTGGCCATTGGCTTGTAACACGAGAGGCAAGATATCAAAGCGGCCATATTTGGGCACCCATCCCAGGTCTATACACAGCTGGAGAGTGAGAGAACAATAAGGTGATTGACATTGGTGGTGATTGGGCATTGAGACTCCTTTGGGGCCCTCTTGCTGCTCGTTCCGGGATCTCCCACCCTTGGCCCCCATCCATTGGATTTCCCACCTGGAGTCGGACTGGCATGTACACACCTGGGTGAACTCAATGCTGGCAGCATCCCCCACGATGGAACCGTCTGGCATCTGATAACCAGCATATCGAAGGAGCTGAGCATTCCAGACCCGAAAGTCATGTTTCCCGTCACTCCGCTGAGGGAAGAGGGTAATGGCTGACCTGCTCAGGGAAAAGGGAGAATGCTTGCATGGCGTAAGTAGTATTGGTCTCCAGTCAGATCCCCTGCAAACTGATGTAACTAATGTCAGAAAGATAGATCAATCAAGAGGAGAATGGTCCTTCTTTTCCTTCCTTTACTCAATGACAAAAAAGAAAATGAGTTCTACTTGAGAGTTTGAGGTTTGGGAAGGATGCAACAAAAGGAGGAAGCAGTAATAGCTTTCTTGAAAACTCAACCCCATGGGTTGCCTTCCTCAGCTTTTGCCTTTTTGTGATGCTTGTCCTACTCTGTTTTCCAATAGGGATCCTAGATAGATCTGATGCTGAAGGTGATCTTAAAGTTCATCCAGTCTTACCACCTCACTTTACAGGTAAAGAAACTGAGGTCCATCTAATATCAAAGTCATTTAATACATCCTTCAGAGTTGGATCACAAATCAAGATCCACTCCTTACTTAGCCAACATTCCTTCTGCCATGTCATTTAATCAATCAATAAGCATTTATTAAACAACTGCGATGTACCAGCCACTGTGCTAGGCTCTGGGCAGACAAAGATAAAAATGAAACATGTCCTGCCCTCAGGGAACTTAAATCCTACGAGGGAGACAAACATATAAGTATATGCGGAAGAAGAATTAAAACTAAATACAAATTAGTTTAGGAACAGCAGGCACTTGTGGATGGGGACAGCCACATAATGAGAAGATTGGATGAGATCATTTTATATTTTCATAGGGTCATAGATTCAGAGCTGGAAGTGGTCATCTAGTTCCCAGTTTCTTAAACTGTAATTTGCAACACCATAAGAGTCTCATAACGGAATGGGGGGTGTCATGAAATTATGATTTATTGTCAATAAATATTTGATTTGTATACCTATCTATATACCAAGGTCACGTAAAAATTTCTTGGGGGGAAAAGAAGTCTTGAGTGGAAAAAGTTTAAGAAATCCTGATCTAGTTCACTAATTTCTTTTATAAGTATATACATATATATATATATATAAGAAACCTGAATCTTATACAAATGAATTGCCTAAAGTTTTATAGTCAAGAACAGAATTAGGATTTAAATCTGTCTCCTGACACAAAAACTTTTTATTATTCTCTTTTATTCTGTTGCTTCTGCCTCTGTTTTAGTATGACCTCTGCCTCCTTAGCACAGCCACATCACTTCTGGATTCATCAAGGAGCAGAATTTCACCTAGTAACCAACCCTCGGTGCCTTAAAGGTCATTTGAGCCACCTCTTTGCCTTCATTCGGCTGCCAAAATGAGCTTTCTAAAACACAGTCTGACCATGTCACTTCCTCCTCACTAAGTACTAAATGGCTGTCACATCCAGGATCAACTAAAAGATTCTGTTTGTTTGTTTTTAAAGCCCTACATCGTCTGGCTCCCTTTCCCCTTCTCAGTCTGCTTCCATTTACTGCCCTCCACCTACACCCGCCTGGCTGCTCCTTAAACAAGACACTCTTTTTCCAGCCTGTGTTTTCACAGCTGTTCCCACGTGCTTAAAATTCTCCCCCTCCCAACGTTTCCAGATCATAGCTAAATTCTACCTTCTACAAGGAAGTTTTCCTGGTTCCCTTCATGTCAGTACCTTTGCTCTGAAAACACCTTCCATCTACCCTGTACATATGCTATAGGGATGTAGCTGCCAGTCTGTTGGCACCTCATTAGGTTATCAGCTCCTCAAGGGCAGACACTGTTTTTGCTTTTCTTTGTATCCCTTGAATTTAGTGCCTGGTGCATAGTAGGTACACAGTACACAGGAGGTGCATAATAAATGCTTATTGACTCACAGACAGGACTTCAGATGGAAGGAAATTCATCCTTCACTTTCAAACCCACTTCATAGCCACCTCCAGAAGGATATTTTGGGGGCAGCATGGCACCAAGAGGACTGGATTTGAGGTCAGATAACTCAAGGCCAAAGCTTGCCATTGCCACTTAGTACCTCAGGCATCATGTGACTTTCCTCAGTTTCTTCTTCTATTAAAAAAAACTACAGGGTTGGACTAGATGACTTTAAATTTTCCTTCTAGCTTTGAGTCTATGATGATTCTATGTTTAAGAATCCTTGGAATCTTTTAGTCTCGAAATTATTAAATGGAAATCCAAATTACCAGTTGTTTTCTTCCTTCCTCTTTTCTTTCTTTCTTTCTCACTTTCTTTCCCCCCTCTTCTTTCCTCCCTCACTCTTTCCTTCTTTTCTTTTTTCTTCCTCTCTTTCTCACTCTATTTCTCTTTGCTTTCTTTCCTTCACTTCTTCCTCCTTCCCTTTCTTTCTCTTTTTTCTCTCTTTCTTTCTCTCTCTTTTTCTCTCTTACTTTCTTTTATTCTCTTTTTCTCTCTTTCTCTTCCTCCCTCCCTTCCTTCCTTCCTTTCCTCCCTCTCTCCCTCCCTCCCTCCCTCCCTTCCTTCCTTCCTTCCTTCCTTCCTTCCTTCCTTCCTTCCTTCCTTCCTTCCTTCCTTCCTTCCTTCCTTCCTTCCCTTCCTTCCTTCCTTCCTTCCTTCCTTCCTTCCTTCCTTCCTTCCTTCCTTCCTTCCTTCCTTCCTTCCTTCCTTCCTTCCTTCCTTCCTTCCTTCCTTCTTTCCTTCCTTCCTTCCTTCCTTCCTTCCTTCCTTCTTTCCTTCCTTCCTTCCTTCCTTCCTTCCTTCCTCTCAAAGTGATTCCAAACTGTAGAGAGACAAAGAAAACAGACATAGAGATGGCAAATACCAGAGCAAGGCTAATTATCCTCCTTGTGAAATCTTACATTCTTTTCTTTCAATCTTCATTTCCCAGATTACCCTGGGTTACCTTCACAAATATCTCTAATGACTTAAAAGTTGGAGATTACCTGGGAGTTTATGGAAAAGAAGCCTCACCTGATATTTCCATTGTTGGTTGCATAGCGGATGTGCTGACAGATGTGCTCAAACATCTCCTTGGCTGTTGTACATTTCCGAGCATCAAACACCTATGGACCCCACCAAACCCCAAGATCAAGAACATCATCGATAGTATAAATTTGGTTCTCATTCATTTATTGTCAGAATTTAGCAAGTCACCCAAGGTAACTTCAACAACTGTATATTTGTATCAAATCAGGCCACTAATGACTTCCAGAGCAGCAAATGTTTTAAACAGCTGGGAAAATGAAAAACCCTGACTTCCCAGTGCATCCCATCCCATTCCTGATCACTGTCATCCCTTTCTATAGTTCCCCTTAAATAGAAAAATAGACAATATGATGGTCATTGGTATCAGGAAGTCCCTGATGAAGAAACTCTTCCAAATACAGGTCAGCTTTCCTTAGAGGACAGGGAAGATTTAAGTGACTTGCCCAGGATCACACAGCCAGTATATGTCAGTGGCAAGATTTAAAGTCCTATCTTTATGACTTCAAGACTAGCTCTCTACTATATACTATTGTGGCTCCCCTTTTGCATGGTAAGTACTTAATGAATGTTCAATTATTGGACAGATGTTGTAGAGATGGCAGTATTAGTATTATATATTATAAATCAATTAAAAATTGATGTCTACATTAACGAATAGCCAATGACCCATATCTGTCAGCAGTGATGGATGGCATAAATGAATATATAGTCCTTGGGAACAAAGATTTAAAACTCAAAACCTGAGACTATTGACCAACAACCTGTGCAGCTCTGCTCTCTGTCACCACCCAGCTGGTGTGTCCTAGGAAAGTTGCCCCTTCCCCTCCCCTTTGCCTCCCCATCTCATTTTCCCAGGAAGGTCACCTGCAAGTTTGACCACTGGATCCTTCCAATGCACCGAGGGGCATTTCTCCAGGCCTGCTTGGTTGCATAAATGAGCTCATCTTCCGTCAGCTGGTAGGTTCCTGTTGTTTCTATCTCCTTTGTTACTGCTTCCACTCTGGCCAAATGCTGCTCTATTTTTGCCCTACAGGACAGGAAAAGATCAGGAATAGAAACAATAGGAACTGACTTATTTTCCCCCCAGAGATCTGTGATTTCAGCCACATGGGAGAAGTCCCTGTGCAGAAACTCCCTTCACCAATGCAGCTGTGCAACTTGCCTGTAACATAAGTTGTAGAGAGTTGACAAGAGCACTGAGAAATTCAGTAACTAGCCTGTGATCATCAAGTGCTGGGTGTTCAAAGCAGGAGGGGCCCCCATGCTCTCAGTTTCCCAGGCCAGCCTTCTATTCACTATACTGCTCTGCCCCTTGCTAAAAAAATTACTTTTAATTTTAAATAAAATCAATCTAAAAATTAGAAATCAAAGCATGATTTCTAGAATTGGAACCAAAATGTGATTTACAGAGAATTAGCAATCATATTCAATAATGAGTCAATAAAATTTATTATTATTGTTTGGTCATGTCTGATTCTTTATGACCCATTAGGCGTTTCTTGGCAGAGATACTGGAATGGTTTGCCATTTCCTTTTCTGACTCATTTTAAAGATAAGGGAACTTAGACAGACAGGGTTAAATTTCTTGCCCTGGGTCATAAAGCTTTTAAGAATTTGAGGTGGGGGGCAGCTAGGTGGGGAAGTGGATAGAGCACCAGCCTTGAATTCAGGAGGACCCGAGTTCAAATCTGGTCTCAGACATTTAACACTTCTTAGCTGTGTGACCCTGGGCAAGTCACTTAACCCCAGCCTCAGGGGAAAAAAAAAAAAAGAATCTGAGGTGGATTTGAACTCATATCTTCCTGAGTCCAGACCCAGCACTCTACCCACTGCACTACCTGGTAGCTCCAAATATTTATTAAGCACCTACTATGTGCCAGGAACTATGTTAAGTGCTGGGCATACAAAGAAAGGCAAAAGACATTCTCCAGTCTGGAGGAGCTCAGTCTAATGAATCCCATCACCTCAAAACCTACAATATTCAGGAGGTGATTTCCATAAAAATCAAAGTCTATTTTTTCTTTATGTAGTATACAACATTGGTAGGTATTTGTCAGAGCTGGTAGAAAAGGATATAAGGGATCAGCTTATCCAAGCCCTCAGTTTAAAGTCAAGAAATTGAAAATCAGAGAGACAGTGGATGGACAGTGGAAGGAAGCTGAAGAGCCAAGATTTGAATTCAGAGCCTCAGACCCCAAATTCAATATCATTTCCACTCTATGCTAAATTGCAGCTCATTCAAACTTCTCTTTAGAATGGTACAGAGCAATCCCTTCCCAACCCCTCCACTCCTTTTGTCCCCACCACTCAGATCATAAGGTCAAAGGCCTTGGAGTTGCAACCATCTAGTTCAACCCATATTTTTATATTTAGGGAAACTGAGGGCCTACGGAATGAATTGACTTGCTCAAAGTCACATAGAATAATAAGCATAAAGTTAGAATTTGAACTCACATTCCAAGATTAGACAGTCAGTGCTCTTTTCATTGCAGATTTCATGAGGTTTGGGGTAGAAAGGCACTTCAGACATGGAGCTCAACTTCTGCATTTTGCAGATTAAGAAATTGAAGTCCAGGGAAAGTAAATAGTATTAATGACTTTCCCTGAGTCATGAAAGCCTTTGATCACATAGGAAAAAGGAGCAGAGTCAAGATTCGAATTGAGTTCTTCCAAATCCAAGCCCAGGGCTCTAACCACTGAACTACACACCATCTTCCCACAGATTCTCAAGCCTGAGCTCTTGACTTTAAATTCCAAGTGTGAATTAAAAGTTCCTTGAGATGAGCAGCTGCCTCACCTACCTTTGTGCCATCAACCAACAAGGTGCAGAATGTCATCTGTAGATCCCTGTGGCTTTCACAGTGCAGTGAGGAAGGGGCTAGATTTGGAATCAGAGACCCTGATTCTGCCCCATACCAGCTATGTGACTTTAGGCAACTTCCCTCTTCAATTTGTGGCTCTCAGTTTCCTCATCTTAGAGATTGGACCAGCTCATTTCTAAGCTCCTAAATCCATGGCCAAATGACTCTGAGAAATACCAATTGATATTGAATGTAGACCTGGAATTCCCAATAACTTTGTAAGCCAAGTAAAGAAATTTGGGAACTGAGTTCAAATGTTGACTTTACCATTGAGTAAGTCAAAATTCCTGGTCTCAGGTTCCTCATTTGTAAAATTAGAGGGTTAGACTAGATGACCTCAAATACTCCTTTGAGCAATCAACCTATGATGCAATGTCTACACCCTTGACTACACTGTCCCTTAGTTTCAAGAAATACTTAGAAAAGGGATTTGGGTTATTTCAGTTGCTTCCTTATTCAGACATGATTAAGTTTCTCAAAAGAAGGGATTCAGAACTGAAATGCTTCAACACACACACACACACACACACACACACACACACACACATACACACACCATCACAGCAACCTTGAAGTTCCCAATCCTCACACAAAGACACTTGAAATGGCAACAAGGAAAAGTATTTAAAGAACAAAGTCAGTCTTGATTATGGATAGGACAGACAAGGCAGAACAAAATGGTCCTTTAGTCAACAAAGACGGTCTTGACAACCCTCCTTTTCCTCGATAAAAAGGAGGTCAGAGACAAAACACTTGAAAATATTTATCCCAAGGACACAACTGGAACATAGGCTCACAACAGCATGCAACAGGAAATCAACTCCAAAACAGGACTCTTGGAGGACTAATAATATCTTTTCTCCCCACCTCCCCCCCCCTACCCAAACATGACCCAAATCAGACCCGTTGATGGTGGTAATGATACCGAAGGCTAATAGAACATGTCTATTGTCACCCAAAGTTTGCATAAATGGGTGGATGGATAAATAAAAAAAGTATTTATTAAAAACATTCTATGTGCCAAGTACTAAATTCTGACCCAGGGCAGATAATCACTGTTGTCAAGAAACTCACTCCAGTCCTAGAACCTAGGCTATAGCTCAAAGCTGAGGCCTGTGATCCAATTCTTTCCTTCAGAGATGAGGAAATTAAGACCTGTAGAGACAAGAATTCTTGCCTCACGTCTTCATGCCTGCTCATATGGAATGATAGAGGGGTCCATACTGCGATCTCTTCCTCAACATTTCTCCTTATATCATAAGGAGGATTCTGGCTGTCTGTTTATCATCTCTTACCACAATCATTATTATTATTGTTATTAATAATAGCTATTATTGTCCTATCTTTGCGTATCATGTACACTTTTCAAAATGCTAATACCTAGGTCATATTGGTCAAAAGGGTCACAGACCTAGAGATGGAAGGAGCCCAGAAACCATATAGTCTGACAACCTCATTTTCAGAAGGGGAAACTGAGGCCCAAATTGATTAAGTGATGCCCAAGGAAGTAAGTAAATCAACAGGAGTCTGAACCTCTGAACTCCTTAAACCTTCAAACAGCATTTTTTCCACTGTACCATACTAACTCCATCTTAATTGATCTTTTCTCTACTAAAGATTTCAAAATATTAGATAAGATCTATACTTTCCCCAGACTTATGGGTTCTTGTCCTGACTCAGCCACTTACTTTCTCTGGGATCTTAGGTCAGTTTTTTTTCCTCTGTTAAATGAAAGAGTTGAACAACATGACCTCAATATTCCATCCAATTCTGATAGCCGATGATAGCTTGGGAGTGAAGGGAGCAAAGGATTATAATGTTCATTTTATAGACAGGAAAACTGAGGGCCAGAAAAACACTAATGCTGTCCAGTGTAAAATGGTGAACCAGGGTTCCTGAATCCCAAGAAACAGTGTACTTCTAGAATCCAGACAGAAGAAAGATGCAGCCAATCATCAATCAATCCATTTGAGTGGCTTTTGCAATAGTGGGCAGGAGCTGTGCTACATTAGTTACATTTTTTTTACCCATCCCCCTTCTGGGGATCCAAGATATGACCACATAACTGCCTTTTTCCTCTGATAAATTCACTAGCTTGTGCTGGCCATTGACCACCTGGGCTTAGACTTCATAATAATCCACATTAGCCTTAACCTGCTGAAGAAAGACTAGAAGGATCTCCTCCTGCAGACAGGAAGGTTAGGGAGGGAAAATCTCTATGGATGAAATACAAAGCAGCTAGGGGATGCCATAGTACACAGTGCCAGGCCTGTAGCCAGGAAGACTCAACTTTCTGTGTTCAAAGCTGGCCTCAGATATAGACTGGCTGTGTGACCCTGGGCAAGTCACTCTACCCTGCTTGCCTCAGTTTCCTCATTTGTAAAATGAGCTGGAGGAGGAAATTGCACCCCACTCCAATATCTTTGCCAAAAACACACACACAACACAACAACACACACACACACACAACAAAAGCTCAAATGAGGTCATGAAGATTCAGACACAACTGAAATGATTAAACAGCAAGAAAAGGAACAAATCTTAAGATGCAAAGTGATCTTTGGTCACTAAGGAAGCTGAAAATCTACAGAATATTACAGAAAATTTTCAGGGAGGAAAAATGGGTCCGTGAAAAGAACACTGAATTTGTCTATTCCAATTCTGCCTTTTACTTCCTGGGTGATCTAGGGCAACAAATCACTTCACTTGGGCCTCATCTACCAAAGAAGAAGCGGGTTGAACTTGATGCTAATAAGTTTTTTTCCAACTCTAAATCTGTAATTTAGATCTTGTAAAGACCATGACCTTGTAATTCTGACTTAGTCCAGTTCATTCAGTTTTGGCACTAGAGCTTTTTGAGTTTTGTGGGGAAATACAGTACTGTTTGGGCTGATGAGCTCCTTGACTACCTTCTGTGCCAAGTACAGGGCAGGCACCGGATGAGTCAATAAGTCAGTGAATGATCTCTCCTAAACATAAACACACACACACACACACACAAGGAAGGGGGGCAGCTGGAAAGGGAAATAGTCTCACTCTTTGAAGGAGCCATAATACTGGTTGACAAAGTCGATGGCTTGAGGTAGCAGTTCTTCTGGAGGGATCGCTCTGTCTCTAGTCCCTTTTGTCATACTCTTAGGGGTCATTATTGACCCTTGACAAGCCTTGGACTTGCAATCAATATCCTGGAAAAAAAAAGATTGGAAGGAAGATCATATATGTAGAGTTGGGAAGGACCCCAGTGCCCATCCCTCCAGTGATCTCATGTTACAAATGAGGAAAATGAAACACAAAGTAATGATCCTATAGCTAATAAATGTCTGATCAATCAGTCAATCTTTGCTTATTCACTCCACTGTGCCTTTACTGGACTCTCTGCTCTTTTCTCCTAACATCAAGATTTTCTCCTTTGCTGCCTTCCAGGGCATTCCTTAGCCCCACCCAATTCAACAGCCTCCCTTCCTCTCTGTAAATCCTCCCCCCTCCACCACAGATTGTCTCCAACTGATAATAATAAGAGTAATAATAGCTAGCATTTATTTAGCATTTGAAGATTTACAAAGCATTTTGCCAATATTAGCTCATTTGATCTTCACAACAACCATAGGAGGGAGGTATATTATTATCCCCATTTTACAGATAAGGAAACTGAGGCAGATTGTGCTTTAGTGACTAGTCCATAGAAGTGCCTTAAGCTGGATTTGAAATCTGCCCACTGAAATCTAGCTAACACAACTAAAAGGATACAAGGTGCTTCTATCACTCTGGGCCCTTGAGATACAAGATGATATAGTGGAAAGGGTGCCAGTTTTGGAGTCAGCGAAACTGGGTTGGAATCCTAGCCCTTCTACTTACTCTGTTATCTTGGGCAAGTCATTTAACTTATCTGAGCCTCAGTTTCCTCATCTGCAAAATGAGGCCTTTGTACTGGGGAACCTGAATTTCCTTAGAGTTTAAGAGCTAGGATCCTCATACAGTCACTCAATTCATCTTTTGGACAGCCTCAGGCTCAGAATAGACATGAACCCACTCCTTATTTAGTGCCTACAGTTGAACTACTTTCTCATTTTCAAATGGTCTTATTGAAGCCCTTACATTCTCTTTCTTGCTTCCCAGCCTGTTTGTGCATGTGGGACGCAGAGGACCCTAAAGATGATTTAAAGTAAACTTCAACAGGAATAAAAATGTACTGGGAAGGAAAAAAAATAATTACCTGCAATCCAACAACCTGGAGTTTATCTCAAATTCTGGATTATTCATCCCCATCAGTACAGTTCTTTGAGATATGCTAATTAACATTTGTTCCATTCTTTAACTGATTATGAGCTATAATTGTCTACTGATATTCTGGTTGTTTGCAACAGGTTAAAAACCTGTTAAAAGCCATAAGCTCTCAAGGGATCAGGTCTGTTTTGCTGCCTTTGGGATAGGAGACTCTCCTCGACTTCCTTTCAAGAAGATTGGTTGAAAGTCTTGGGCTCCTTACTCACCAGTTTGGCTTTGTGATGTAGAGTGTCTTGGAATGTCATTCCATTGCCCCAATTTTTAACCCTCACGTGCCTTGGACAGCCTGATATGGGACCGATCCCCTTGACCTGGGGTTCAGGAGGCTTCTAGACAGAAGGAAAGAAGGTGACAGGTCAGTGAGAGCTTAGCAAGCATCTTCCATCTAATAATAAGATCCAAGTATCCTAGGGTAGAAGCTGGTCAGTGATTAGGAATCACATTAATGACTAATTTTCAAGAAACCCTTTCCCCTTACTTTATCTTGATAGTAATAGGGATAGAAGCAGCATACAGAGTGAATTCAAGTTTCATGTGACATCTTCTCTTCCCTTGAAGCTTTAGGCCACCTGTCCTAAATCTACTTAAGACCTCCAGATCCTTGGGATCCAAGATGGCCAAACCAAACGCTTCATTAAATGATCCAAAGGAACAAAGATTCAAGAAATTGACCTAATAGCCAGATGGTTTAGTACTGAGACTGGAATTAAGGAAGACACTCAAGATTCTTAATGGACTGTTTTCCTACACTCTATAAGTAGGAGTGCTACTTAGGGGGATGTTTTACCAAAAGAAATGGCCATGGATGACTACCATCAAATTCAGAGATGCTATGTCTAGTATCCCAAAGGGCATGCTATTATGTCCCAGGCGTCTCTAGAGTAAAGTATCAGGTAATATGTACCTTGGATAAGGAGTGGGTTAAGGGTTGTGACCTCCTTCACTGACCTTTTCTTCCACCAAAGTTGTTTGTTGCTGCTCATTTCGAGGTTTACTCAGGCTGTGAGACTTAACATCATCCTCTGTCAGTGAACTGTGAAAGCAATGATGGTAATAATAATGAAGATAATAATAACAATAATAGTGATAATAATAATAGTTGGAGCTGACATTTATATAGTGCTTTATAGTTTACAAAGAGTCATCCCGATTGCTTTGGTATTAGCTCTATCACTTTACAAATAAGGAAGGTGAAATTTAGTGATGTGGCCACCACCATTGGACATTGAGGACAGCTAGATGGCATAGTGGAAAAAGTGCTGGAGATGGGAAAACCTGAGTTTAAATCTTGCCTCATTCACTTACAACCTGTGTGATATTGAGCAAGTCACTTTATCTTGGTCTGTTTGCAATTCGTTATCTATAAAATGAATGGGTTAAGCTGGCAGGTCTCCTTCATCTCCAGATTTATGATCCTAGAATCCAGGTCTCTCATTCTGGGTCCAGCATTTTTTTTTTACTACAATAGGCAGGATTATCTACGTATCTGGAAGGAAACTTAGGGACCCTTGAGTCTAATTTCTTATTTCAAAAGGAGAAGACAGATCCAGAGAGCTAAAGTGACTTACTCACCCTAATACAATAGAGTGCTAGATGAGACTCCTGAGGGATCTGATGTAAGTGACTATGAAGATTCCTTCCAGCTCTACAGCTGTGATCCTGAGGTCTACTCCAACTTCTTCATATCACAGAAGGAGAAACTGAGCCTCAGAGAAGTTAAGTAGTTTATCTGCTTGTGGCAGAGCTGAGACTAGGACTCAGTCAATTGTCAATAAACAAATGTTAATTTTCTGCAATGTGCACAGAACTGTGCTAAGTACTAGGGATACAAACACTAAAAAACAAAAACTAGTCTCTTCCTCGAGAAGCTTACACCCTAATAAGATTTCACTCTTCTCTAATGCAATATTGATAAAAGGGGGAAGGAAGAAAAAGAGAGGAAGACAACCAAACCCAGTGGACAAAATTGATAATCACAAAGTGCCAAGTGGCATAGTAAGGGGGAAAAAACCCAAACAAAAAAAAACCCCAAATATCCAAGCCCAGGGTTCATATTGTACCTCTGATTCTCACTTCATTTTACTTGGGTCTCATCTATAAAATGAGTAGATTGAAATAAATGTTCTCTGAAACCTTTTCCAGGTCTTAAAGTCTATGATCCTATGAAGTCTAGACTTTTTGAATAATCCATTCTCCATTATTGTGGCTAGTTAAGAACTGCCTCTATCTGCCTAATTGGTTGTGGGAGAGAATCCTCTATCTGTCTGCTCAGCTGACTGTTTTATAAGACTCACCTTAAAAACATTTCAAAATCTCAAGCATTACCCAAGAGTTTAATTTGACCAGGCATTCCCCACGTAACACATTTCTTATTCATTGAAATAATGACAATAGCAATCATAATCCAATGACGTTCTACAATATTTCATCATGATATGGAGTTGACCTTGACTTCCCAAAGGCTAGAATAATAATAATATTCTTATTTCAACATCTCAAGGATCTGTAATTTTGTCAGTACATATGGGTACTCTACCTATCAAAATAATTTCCAACTTCTTAATGACTTGGTAAACAATCTTAGCAAGTTGCCATGATTAAAAAAATATCACCCTGGGGAAGAGCTTCTCAGAACTTAGCTAAAATGGCTTCCAAAGGACAGGCAATTTAGGAGTAGCTCTGCATCGGAAGCATTTCTAGCATGGGATGACTCTAGATGAGGCTCAGGCTGAGCTTAAAGACATCAAGACCCTCAGTTATCGCCATACCAATGGGAAGAAATGTGGAGTATTCTAATACTCTTAGTATTGGACTTGGAATCAAAAGCCTAGGCTTAAATCCAACTCTGCTATTTAGCTGTGAAAAAAGGAAGAAAGAGGCGAAAGGAATGAAACCCAATGGACAGAAAAATTAGTCCCAAGGCACCAAGTGACAGAATGTGAAGAATTCACATTCAAATCCTGTCTATCTTTTTATACATATATGTGTGTAATCTATACCTATACATGTTTATAGATATACACTCAATATATATTTTAAATATATGTGTGTAATATATATTTCATGTTACATATTCCAAAGATGGATATATTCTTGTCCTTTCCATTAAAATGTAAGCTTCTTGAAGTAGGAAACAGTAGGACAGATTTCAATATTTCAATATTTAATATATGGATTTTTAGTGCCCAACAGAGAACCTGATACATAGTAGGCATTTAATAAATGCTTATTGACTGATTGGATGATTTATGAAGATCAACGGTTGTGAATAACCTATTGAGAGAAAACCTAGACCAATGAAATCAGAGACCTTTGGAAATATCAGAATAATCACAATATTAGCTGATATTTAGCAATCAATTAATCATGTATTTTATATGAGGGATTCATAATCTAGAGGACCTTGAACTTGTTTTTTTTTCCTTTTTTTAATATTGCAATTTTATTTATTTACTTTATTGCTTTATTGCAATGAAACCTTTTCCTTCTAAATTCTACATGTTTTCTGTTATGTTTTTAAAAATTTGATTCTGAGAAGGGGTCCATAAGCTTTCCCAAATTGCTGGCCAAAGGGTCCATAGCTCACAAAAGGTTAAGGGCTCTAAATCTATATAGTGAATTGCAAATTACAAATTCCTCCTTCCTAAGAAATCTAAACAGTCTTCACCAGATTTTTTTTTTCTTTTCAACTTTTTCAAAGAAGGAAATAAAATTGGTAGGGCATGACCTGTTTTTTTTTTTTTTAATGACATATATATATATGTACACATATAATTTTTATTTATTTATTTTTGTCTTATTCCACAAACTAAAAATAAAATAAATACAAAATTTTTAAAAATTGATATATTTGTTTTCTAATGTCATATCAATTTTGGAAAATCCATCTTCTTTTCCTTTATTTGCCTTTGAATAAAAGTGCTTTTTTTTTTTTTTTTTTTTTTTTTTTTAAGGAAAGCAGTTCTGCAAAACCAACCAGTACACATTGATTGAGACTGATCATAGAGAAAATATTGCACATCCAACATTTCCCACCTGCACCATAAAAGGAGGCAGGCAGGCAGGGAGGTACATTTTCTCATCTGTCCTCCAGGCTAACGCCCTCACCATTGTACTCACTCAGTTTCTCTTGATCATTATTTCTTTTTCTGTTCCTGTGATCATTTTGTCCCATATTCTGGTTCTTGCTTCTTTCCCTTCAAATTATTGCATCTACTCCTATGCTTCCAAATTCTTTACAGATTTACTCTATTTTTTCAAAAGAATTTTGAGAGGTTCTTCTAGCACGAGGCTAGAAGTTTTTGAATGGATTCATTTCTTTCAAGAAGGGAGAGAAAAGTCGCTGCTATCTGAAATCTTTACGGATGTGATCGGTTTGGGTTTGTGGTTTCAGGTTAGCATTCTTGGCAAAGGGAAACAGCAGTGATGTAGAGAATAAAGAAAACCCCAGTTCAAATCCTTCCTCTGATAACTTAGTAACCGTGAGACTCCACCCCCTCAGAGTTTCAGGCAGTTCAAGGAAATAAATTATAGGCTTGTTGCAATAGATGCTGGCAGAGGTGAATTCTTGCCATTTACAGTATCTTGGCCAACTCCACAAAAATCTGTCATACTACTGCTTCTTTGTAGGTGTTATCTGATCATTTACATGACTATCACACTTAGCTGATGGGCTCTGTTGGGTCCCAACATACTGTTTTACCTTTGTTATAAGTGACTCACTTGGTGTGCTATATGGTGCAGCCAAATTAGCCTCCTTCTTGCTGTTCCCCACACAGAGTACTCTATCTCTGATTTCTGGACTCTGCTCCATGCCTGGAACATCCTCCTTCCTTACCCCTGCCTCATTGAATTTCTGGCTCGCTTCACCATGCTGTCAGGAACACACGAATAATCCTTTGGAACGTGGGATAGTGCAATGAATGAGTATTGATTCTAATGTTTGAGGACTTGGATTCAAATCCCATCTCAAATATTTACTGCCTGTATGTCATCCTTCAGTAGGATCCAGGTGTGCCCCCACATGAGGAAAAGCCAGTATAGGAAAATCCAGCCAAAGATCAGAGATATATATTAAGAGATGATTCGTCATTCATCAGAGTATTCCTTTCTTTAATAATGATTCATTTCCAAACTGCTTTAGGATTTGCAAAGTGTCTATCTCATAACAACTCAGAGGTGGGGTGTGTGTACCCATTATACAGATGTGAAAAATGAGGTTTAAAGAAATGGAGAGATTTCCTCAGATGCACAGCTAGTCTAGGGTAGGATTTGAATTTAGGACTTTAAATATAACCTTCTGTCTCTTATATCATGTATTCCAAAGGAGTGGGGATGGGAGAAAAGCATCAACCAAGCTTTTAGGCGACATGGTACAAATATCAATGGAGTCAGGAAGATATGAATTCAAATCCAACCTCAGACACTCACAAACTTTGTGACTGAGCAAGTTAACCCTATTTACTTCAGTTTCCTCATCTGTCAAATGAGCTGGAGAAGATAATGGCAAACTATTTTAGTATATGTGCCAAGAAACCCTCAAATAGGGTCACGAAGAATTGGACAAATCAAAATTACTGAAAAACAACAAAAGTCTCATCTTTAATGTAGGGAGGTAGTCTTCCTGACCCACTAGTTAAATTCTGTCCAGCAGCAGGGATGGATTTGCTCAGAGTCCTTCATAATTGACTAACTTTTTTGTGACTCAGAAACAAATCTGGAGTTTTGTCCATGTGATACTGAAAACAAGTTTTTGTCCATGAAAAAGTAACATACAGACCAAACCAGTGATCCTGACTTTATTAGCATCTGACACCAAGAAATGGATCAAATGGACCACAGATGTGTAACTACTATCCATTTATATATATATATATATATATATACATATATATATATATTATATATATATACGTATATATATATATATATATATATATATATATATATATATATATATATATATATATACACATTACATTTCCATGAATGAAATACACCTAATTTTTGCAGTTACTACTCTTTACTTTTCAGACTATACCTTGCCTAATGGGATTACTTTTCACATAACTAAAAAAGCTTCAGGATGCTGAAATGATTTCATCTCTGATCAAGCTTGTCTCCACAACCACACACATATGAGAGGGAGCCATGTATGACTACCACAATAGACTATCTTGACAAAAGGAAGATGTAAGCTCTCGTGTTCAAATCTTGTTTCAGACACTTACTACCTCTGGGATTCTGGACAAATCATTTAATCTCTTTGGGCGTCATGTTTTAAAATTCATAGAATTACAAAGAATTAAATTATATTGAAATAAGGACGCAATTTTTTCCTATCTGAGTTGCAGGAATTCTTATAGTTCTCAAGAACTCTTATTCAAAGGTAGCCCACACCTTTGTTGTTGGGAGTTCCAATAGGCTCAATTATTAAGCTGTATTATTATTATTATTGAAATATTATTTCAATTTGAATTTATTTGATTTTATGATTAAGTTATATGACTTTGGATAAGTCCCGCTCTGAGTTACAGCATTTTTGTGCCTAGAAGAGAGGGAGCTCAGGTGGAAGATCTCTAAACTTCCTCCCAGCTTTAACAACCTCAGGTCCTTTTGTACCCTACTTATGCCAGCTCATGCCCTTTTCCCTGTCCACTCCAGACCTGAGGTTCTGAGCAGCCCAGTGTTAGCTGGTAGGCTCCCCGGAGAAGGACCCTAGAGTCTGGAAAGTACCTGGATCCACTTGCACAGCACATAGGATGGCTCCCAAAGATCCTTTTAATCAGCAGGCACATCCTTGGCATGGCACAGGCAGTGCTGACCCCTTCCCTCATGGTCCCTGCGACTGGAGGAAGCTGGGCTGAAGCAGAGCAGCTAAACTTGGCTCGGAAGCACAATAGTTCCCTCTCGTTGTAGGGAGCCCCTCCTCTTCTCTGGTTTTATAGCCCTCCCGTAGGTCCCCTCCTCTTTCCCAAGGGGTGGGAGTGGATAGGGAGGGTCAGGAGCAGGAGGAGTGGACAGAGACCCAGGGACTGCCTGATTTGACTCAGGAGGAAAATGCAGCTGTGTGGGGCTGACATTTGCGCCCTCAACTGCCCAGGAAAATCTCAGATACGGATTACTGCCAGAGTATTTCTTGGCAATCTCGGGAGAAGAGTTTATCAGAGAGGAGGCTAGACTGACCTGGGAGAGAGCATAGACCTGCTCATTATGCCCTCCCCAGTGAAATGGCATGGAATACAGGAGAATAAGAGATCTAGAGCTGAAAAGGAGGCAAGGGGATCCTGCGGCTACTACTGCTAGGAAGGAAGCAGACGATCTTTGATCTAGAGCTGAGAAGGAAACAAGGAAATTGTGGATGTAAAACCAGGAGTTAGGCAGAATATTATAGAACTACAGCTTGAGAGGGAGCCAGGGAGTTCATGGGTCTAGAACTGAGAGGGAGGCAGATCTAAAGCTTGAGAAGAAGGCAGGGAGGTTGTGGATCTAGAGCTGAGAGCTGAGAGGAGGCAAAACATCACTGATCTAGAGTTAAGAGGGTCTTACTAATAATTTAACCTCCCCTCCTCCCATTTAGCAGATGACTAAACTGAAGCTTGGGGAACCAGAGGGACTTGGCCACTGTCTTACAAAGGATAGAGTAGGGATTTGAACTCAGGTCCTCTCGTGCTGGAATCAAAATTCTGCACACAGTAGTTGTTTTGTTTAAGCATTTTAGGCTAGCTACGTGTTAACGGTAGATACAGTCTGGGGTCTGGCATCAGGAAAATCTGAGTTCAAATCCAGCCTCACAAAGTCTCTAAGCAAGTCGCCTCTGTCTGCCTCAGTTTCCTCAATTATAAAGTGGGGATGATTATAGTATCTCTACCTCCTGAGGCAGGAGATCACGTTTGTAAAGCGCCTGGCACAAGTGGATGAACTTGAGTACTGTGGAAATGGGGAAAACTATTTTCTCGCCAGAAAGAATAACTTCTGGGCCACCAGAGAAACAGAGCTATAATGATGTGCAAATAAAAACCCTCAGTCATATTTCCCCATTGTTTAGTTGTTGCCTATATAAGCAAGATTTATTTTATCTTTAAAGAGGTCTCTGCCATCTTAGAGATTCCTGCCAATGCTAGAAGTCTCATAAGACTAACCATACAGAAATGAATTTCCTCACAGCACAAACATGATTTTTAGCAACACCTGTGACCCCAAGTCTTACAGTCTTTCCCCCATTTCCTTTCTGCCACTAACTGCTGTTTATTAGTCAAGTACTTCCATTGAGCCCCCCCAAACTGTCAAATTCAAGTTGTTCTCTGAGAAGCTGCTACCAAGAATAATCTTGGTTTAGACGAAGTTCTTTCTCTTTTAATCTAGTCACTCATGTTATTTGATAATGCTCCTCCTCTCGCCCCAGGAAACCGAAGATGGGAAAATCCCATGACAATATCATTTGTGATAGACAGCATGGTCACCGACTTTTATATAGCACCATATTTCCACGGTGGCTGGGGGTTTCTATATGTAGGACATATTTCATTTGATCTTCATAGCAACCCCATGAGGTAGATGCTATTATATCCCCATTTTATGGATGAGGAAACAGACTCAGAAGGGCTACGTGACTTACCTAGGATTGTGTAACTAGAGATTTTATGAAAAGAAATTTGAACTGACGTCTTCCTGACTCCACACCCATATCACCCTGCCCCACTTCTAAGAATTGAATGGTAAGTTCGGGAGATTCAGGCTTAAATTCCATCTTAGATACTAGTTGTATGATGCAGGGTAAGTCACTTAAACCCAAATGACGCTGACTTCCTAGCTGTTCCATCTCCTACTGCTCTGCATTTTCCCTGGTTGTCCTCCACGGCCAAAATGCTCTCCTTCCTCAGCAGCACCTCCTGGCTTCCTTCAAGTACTAACTCAAACCTTGGCATCTACAAATCTTACCACAAAGCTTTTTTGATCACACTTCATGCCAGTACCTTTCCTCTGTTGGTTATCTTCAGTGGCCTATCTCTGGTCTGTATAGAGTTGTTGGTCTGTTGTCTCCCTTATTAGCCTGTGAGCTCCTTAAGAGCAGAGATGCTGTTTTGCCTTTCTTTGTACCACAATGCTTCGTACAGAGTCTGCTATGTGGTAGGTGCTTAATAAATGCTTGTACCTCTTCTGCAAAGTTGCCATAATAGTAGAACCTATCTCACAATCAGATCAAATCAGATTATAGATATAAAATACTATATAAAATGTCAGCTATTTTGTGTTATTAATGTTGTTAATAATGAAGGAAGAAGGGGAGAAGGAGGAAGTAGAGAAAAAGGAGGAGGAAGAGAAAGAAGAGGAGAAATAGAAGGAAGCAAAGGAAGAAAAGAAGAAGAGGAGGAAGAGGAGAAAGAAAAGAAAGAGAGAGAGGAGGAAGAGAAGAAAAAGGAGGAGGAGAAGGAAGAGAGGAAGAAGGAGAAGAAAAGAGAAGAAGAGAGAGGAAAAAGAAAGAGGAAGAAGAGAAGAAGAAAGGAGGAGGAGAAGAAAAGAAAAAGAGAAGGAGGAGGAAGAAGAAGAGAAGTCCTTTTTGGTTAGAGGAGGAGGAAGAGGAAGAGGAAGAAAAAAGAGGAGGAGGAGGAAAAATAAAAAGTAAAGAAGGAAGAGAAGAAGAAGAAGAAGAAGAAGAAGAAGAAGAAGAAGAAGAAGAAGAAGAAGAAGAAGAAGAAGAAGAAGAAGAAGAAGAAGAAGAAGAAGAAGAAGAAGAAGAAGAAGAAGAAGAAGAAGAAGGAGGAAGAGGAAGAGAAGTCCTTTTTGCTTAGAATGATAGGATACACCTAGAAGGGGACTTAGAGATCATTGGTTAATTTAGTACTACAAAAGACCAAAACAGCCTGCCAAGACTTGTCTGTCTCTCCAAGGGGACCAAGGGGTTGTTTAAGGACAGGAAACCTTATCAGACTTCTTTTGGCTGTCAGCCAATAAACATTTTTCGAGGGCCTTCGAGGTACCTGGCCCTATGCTAGGTGCTGTGAATACAAAGAAAAGCAAAACATAGTTCTCTGCCTTCATAAGACTCACAAGGGTGATTCAGTGTGCAAACAAGTCTAATATAGAATGTATACCTTTTTTTTTTAGTAGGTGGAAACCAGACATAATTTCATCCATTTGTTGAATTCCCTAACATCCAGATTCCACACTGAGTGTGGACTCCCCATGTCAGATCTGATACAGATCAGCCCCACATTTGCCACTGATCCTCTTCAGGAGTTGCTTAAAGGTATCCAGATTGAGACACCAGCCCAGGGTCACAGAGTTAAGGAGGGATTCCAGGCAAAACTGGAAGATCCATGTTCCTTAGCTCTCCTGCCTGCTTTTTCAGTACCCCTGCTCACCACTGCTCAGTGAGTACGTGATAGGAGCCCAGAAACTGAAGTACAACTGCCTTTTGGCAGATAGAAGCAGGCGCCTAGAAGTCCAGAGGAAAGATCCGATCTGGAGACATAAAGTTGAGTCATCAGTAGATCTGTGACAATTTCAGACCAATCAGGAAACCAGGAAGAAATGAAGGGGAATCTCACCTGATGGATTTGAGCTTGGCTTTCCCCAAATTATTATTGACGTCTTTGTCCCTCTTTAAAGATGTACTGAGAGCTTTTGGATCGGAACAGGTATCCCCAGGGGCAGGACATTTTCAAGTCTGGAGCAAAAACTCTTCCGTTTCTCAGATCTCACTCTTGGCTCTCTACTCTCAGGTAGGAGATGACGGGGCTGAGGAAGGAAGGGACACTTTAGCATACAGTGGAGAAAAAAATCCATGAATGGTTCCTGCCCTTTCTAGGACCATGGTTATAGAACCAGAAAGGGGAGAAATACCTAACATTTATTTATCATTACTTAGTATTATAAAGTTTACAATATTTGTTAACTTATTTGATCCTCTCAAAAACACTGTGAGTTAGATGCTATTATTATCCCATTTTACAGTTGAGGAAACTTTGCTGAGACATATTAAGTGAATGGTCTAGAGTTACATAGCTAGATAGAATTTGAATTTGAATTCAGGTCTTCTTGATTTTCTGCCTAGCATCCTATCTACTGAAGTGCCTAATTATTTAGAAATAGCCTTTGAGGGAATTCAGGCAAATTTTTATTTTATAGATGAGCAAGCTGAAGCCCAGAGTGGGAAAGTGATCTGTCCAGAGTCACAAGACAGCAAGTGACAGTCAGTATTCAAATACAGATCTCTCTTAACTCTGGCAACCCTTTGATCATATCACTGTTTTAAAAATGTTGTTTCACCCGGCCCCTTTCAAGTGCTTAAGGAAGTCATATTGTGACTAAGAAAAAATTATTTTCTTTCTTAAGCTTTTGCCAAATAATCACTTTAGAGATATATTTTTTTAAAAGACTGGATCTCCCTATTTTACCAAGGCTGGAAGTACAGCAGCCACTCATAGGGCCAAATCCAGTGCTGATGGGCAGAGCAGATTTGACAAACTTCATTTCCAATCTGGGCTGGTTCTCTTCCCCTTAGACAGCTTATTGATCCCTGTTCCCAGGGATTTACCAGATTGGTGCTGAATTTAGGAAGAACACCTACTTGATCTTCTCCCTAGTTCTAAACTATCCTCAGCCTCCCTGATAGCAGGGATTAGAGGCATATGACAGTACACCTGCTTTACAAAGACTTTGGTAACAAAAACAATCCCAAATGTGGAAATTCCCTCCGCTGATTAAAAAAAAAAAGTAATTCATCTGTAACTGTAAGTTACATGTATGCATTGGCTGAAAAATCAGTAGGGGCTTTTTCATAATTAATCTGACAATGACAAAATTGGAGATGTGAGAGATTATTTAGTCCAACCCATAATTAAGGACAAATTAAGAACATTCCTAATAAATGGCTGTCCAGATTCTTCTTGGAGAGCTCCCCTGAGGGGCAACTCACTATTACCTGAGGAAGCCCATTCCTCTTCTGGCGAGCTAATTGTTAGAGGGTTTTTGTGGTGAAAAGCCCAAGATTTGAAGCCAGATGAACTTGGTTTGAATTCCAGCTTTGTTTCTTATTTATGATCTTAGGCAAATCTCTCTACCTCAGTTTCCTCATCTGAATAATCACAGGTTGTTTTCAATGGCTTCTAAATTTTCTTCCAGCTCTGGATCTATGATCCCCAAATCCTAGTCACTCAGTTTTCAACCATCTCTTATCAACACCACAATGGTTGTAGACTTGTTAACTAATATCAGTTATGGTCTCTTTTCTTCATTTCAGGAATTTTCATTTTTTCAGGTAACTTTGGTAATTACTACCTCCTGTTTCCATTTAAATTTGTGGAGCCTGGAGGAGAGGGGGAAGTTCTTAGGAAGAAAAAGTAGTGAAAAAAGAGCTGGATTTGAATTTGGACCTGAATTCAAATTTCATTTCTTTGAGACTTGGTCAAGTCATTAGAATTCCTAATTTCCTCCTCTGCATAATGAAAAGATTAGATTGACTTAAAGGTCCCTTCTATTTCTATGACCCATGAAACTCAGAATTGTGTATTTAAGGAAGAATCAAATAAAATGAATTGCTGTAGAGGGAAATGAGCAGAACCAGGACAACAATATGCACAGTAACAGCAAATATTATACAAGGAACAATTGTGAATAACAGCTATTCTCCAAAATATAGTGATCTAATCCCAAAGGAATCATAATGAAAAATATTATCTGCCTTTTGAGAAAGAACTGATGGCATATACTCAGAGTATATACTCAAATGTAATACTCAGTGTTATTGAATATACTCAAAACTTTAAAAACCCAAAGAATATTTAAAATGTTTTTACATGTAATTGGGGGAAAATGTTATTTAAAAAGTTAAAAACAAATGAAAACAAAATGAAAAAGGAAAAGAATAGAAAAAGAGCCAAGAAGGGGAACCAGTACTTAGATACTACTCTGGAAGGTCTGCAGAATAGTGCCAGTAGGCTCTCTGGGCTTTTCAAGAATATCCCCAAATAAGTATGACAGCTTTAGCAAACAATTTCTCGTTGAAAGAAATATGAGTTGAAGCTTTGATTGTTACTTTAAATGACTTAACCATCAACCTGGAGCTGTTAAATTCTGTTTTTAGGTTTTCATATTAGCTTTAAAGTTAGCAGCAGAATATTCCCATTTGCCCACTCAATGCTTTCAAGCTACCAACAATTAATCTCTCTTAAAGAGAGCGCAACCCTGATTCGCTGCTAATGTAGATGGCCCGCCTTTGCAGGTTCCCTGACAGGACTTTGCAGCTAAGAGCAGGAAGGGAGAAAGGCTTTTTACCCAAGAGCCTGAGCTGTGAGAAGTCAAGTCAGAAGCAGCTAGCTTCCATATGCCCTTACCTGGATGGGATGGCAGAGTGCAAATATCACAGGCAGTCTGTGAATGCCAAGGTCTCAACCCTTCCAAGTCCAGTAGCACTTGTGCCCTCACCAAAAGTTAAAGGAGCATTTATACTCTCCCCTGGGAGAGCAGTTTTGCATACAACCATATTTCCCCTTTTCATTTCAAAAGGGAGTGTCTCATCTGGCTTAACTGTTAGCCAATTTATGATGATGACTAGTGCCAGTCAACAACCTGGTCTTGCTGTTACATCAACCCCACAGCCCTAGAGCATCTCTGGGAGGTCCACCCCTTCCTGGTCTCAGGTCTAAAGAAAGATGAACTTCTTGACCAGGACACCAGATCATCATGATGAAAAGCCATCATCTGGGAATTTATTCATACCCTATTACCTCATTTTCTGGAGCTGGGAAATTCTCATTCTTTCTACATTTTTCATTCTCTCTTTCCCTTTCCTCCTTCCCTTCTCTCTTCCTCCCCCTCTCTCTTCCCTCTCTTCCTTCATTTCTCCCCTTTTGTCCCATCTCCAACCTCCATATGGAATACTCAGAATTTATCCCTTCCTCCCTTAAGTCTGTTTTCAATTTCTTAAGCTGAGACAGAGTTTCAGAAGCTTGGGCACATTACTATTTTTCTAGCTTAGAGAAAAATGTTCAGGTTATGATGTTGTCAAGGTTCAGAACAAGTTAACAGGTTCCAGACATTATCTATGAGGTTTTTGGGGAAGGACAAAAAGCAAACCAAGTGAGAGAAAAAATAGCTGGAACAGAGATACCATTTATTGACTCCACCTTAATTCTCAGAGAAAATTTGCCTGGAAAGAAAATGTGTTTTTTTTCCCCTTACTCAAAAAGAAAGAAAGGAGAGAGATATCTTTGGATTTCTTGAATGAATAGAACTTCTGGATTTCTGGTCTAGGTCTTAGGTGCTGAAATTTGACTCCTCAGAGGTTGAATGCACCATGTATGCACTAATGAATTGATTCTGGTCTTATGGGAATGCAGTATCCTGAGGTTGGAAAGGAGCCCCAATGGTCACTTTCTTTCAGCTCCAAATAAATTCATGCTTGTACAATCCATAGACTTACAATTCATCCTGTTTCTTAGCCAACAGACAAGTTGATTAGTTAATACAATCTTCTGGCTAGAAGGTGCTTTGAAGACCATCTAACCCATATTTACAGGAAAGGAAACTGAAACCTAGAGATGGGAAGACAAGTCTTAGAACGGGCTTTAAAGTTCTCTTTCTCCTCAGTGCAAATCTTACCTTTGGCTCTGGCTCTGGCTTTCCAGTTTAACCAGACAATCTGATTTCCAGCTCCTGTCCCATGGTTTCATTTCTTCATGCCTTCCTTCATATTGTTTTACCTCCTAGATTGTCCTTCCTCCAATCTCTTCCCCTATAATCAAATCCTGCTCAAAGCTGGCTTTCTTCCCACCTCTCTCCTGTTTCCTTTTAAAGTCTTGTCCCCAAATGATCATACCTGTCACCAATCAAAGGAATTACAACTTCCAGATCTTCCTAGCTTCCACTACTTATGTTTACTTACTTTTTTTTTTGTACTTTGGACTTCAGCAAATTTCAAAGCTTGCATATTTTCTTTATATGTTCTTCCATTTTTTTTTAACCTGGGCCATTAACTGACCAACTTTAGGGTAGTGACATAATATGACTTAAGCATGGGAAAAGTTTATTAAATTTGGAATTAGGAGACCTGGATTTAAATTTCAGCTCTGCTACTTTCTGGTGTTGTGAACTTAGGTGAGTCATAGCATCAGACTTTTAAAGCTGTAAGGGATCTCAGAGACCATTTAACTCAACTCAATTATTTTACAAAAGAAGAAACTGTACCCCAGAGACATTAAAAGATGGTTTCAAAGGGATAGTAGGAGAAACTGAGGTGATGTTAAAAAGACATTAATAAAATTTTATTAGAAATAAATATAATTTTCTTCTTCAGACACTCCCATACTAATTCTTTGCAGAGGTGGAAAATATATATTACACACACAAACACACGCACACACACACATTAAGACTTTGGAGTTTCTGGAATATTTCAATTGCTTAATATAGTTATTTGCCATATATTTCTTATACTCCCTAAATATAGTCAGTGATCAGGTTAGGAACCCTACCATAAGATATCAGAATTGGAATCAACATTGAGTCTCAGGTTCTCTAATATTTTCAGATTAGAGATTAAGAGCTTTCATTCATTACTTCAAAGGAGATTGCACAGAATCAAGTCCTTTGCAAATCTTAAAATACTTTATAAATGTTGGCTATTATTATTATTATTTAAAGAAAGGAGTAATTCAATTTCAAATAGAATCCCTGGCAGTCTTCCAGGCAGATCAGAAGTCACAGTCTAGCAGATGCCTAAGATCTGGCATATAATTCCATTATGCTCTGCCTGTTCTGATCTTACATTAGTTCTGGAATCCCCATTTTAAGAAGGATATAGGCAATCAGGACCCCATCTAGAAGATATCAGTCAGAATGACAAGAGGAAAGCCAAATGAGGATTTCAGGAAAAATGGGCAGTGATTGTTCTATAGTAGAAAAGACAGTACCTGTATTCAGATATTTGGAGGATTAAACTCATTTTCCTTGGCTCTAGAGAGTAAAACTCTGAGCCAAAAGTAGAAGATTCAGAGAAGCAGATTTAGGCTCAATGTAAAGGAAAACTCCCCACTAGTTGAAGTTGTCCAAAAGAGAAATAGATTATCATGGGAGGTACAGGGGGTAGGAGAAGCAGAGGTTCATCATATCTTAGAACCAGGAATCCATCAGTTACAGAATCATGGAGTGTCTGACCTGGAAAGGATGCCAGATGCCATCTTGTCAAGCCGTCATTTTACAGACGAGGAAACCGAGTCATAGATTGAGTGACTTGGTTGGGGTTGTAGAGGCAGTAAGTTGTCAGAACTGACTCCAAAGTGAATGCTCTTTTTGATTCAATACAAGAAGAAGCTTTGTAATGAGAACACTGTCTCAGGACGTGAGTTCTTTTCCTGAAGTCGTCAAGGCAGAATGACCATTTGTTAGGAATGTTGTTTAGATGAAGCTTGGACTCCATTCCAACTCAGAGATTCCATGATTCTATAATTGACTAATGGGCATCTGGGTCAAAAAAAATTACAGGAGGACATTCTTTGGTTCGATCAGAGATTAGATGAGAATTCATGAGAATCACAATTGGGAATGTAAAATCAGAGGATAAATTTCAGAAATTCAGTTTCATTCTTCAGATTCCCTTCAATTCTAAATCCTATAATCTTATGAATAATTCAAATTGATTCAATTACCTTGTGATTATTTTATAGTGCTTTGTATATAGCTTCTAGAGTGGCTGTTTCACTCTTTTTATCTTCAGAACTACGACAGTGCTTGGCACCTGATTTTGTGGGACCAGAGCTGTGATTTTGCTGATACAAGGATCACATGACCAGGAACTCTCTCTACCAATGTGGATTGCAATTTGTAATGTTAGCAAGTTGCTGGGGGTGCTAAGAAGAATAGCCCAGGCTCAGACAATGTATCTAGAAATGGTATCCAGTACTGTAGTTGAACCTAGATCTTCTTGATCGGGAGACTGGCTCTCTAGCCACTTCACTGTCTTGCCTTTGTAAGTACATGAAAAATAACTGATTGATTGGTTAATTCAACATTTATTAAGCACCTCCTAGAAATGGATAATGATGATGGTTATGATGAAGACTACAGTGATGACAGTGAAAAGCATTTATAGAAGGAATAAAGGTATAAGTGCTCATTAAGTACCTGCTACATGGCCAGTTTCTATGATAAGCAATTATCGTTAAGTTAGGCACTTTCATGTTGAGATAAGATGTGATTCTTGTCCTCATGGAGTTAAAATCTAGGAATAAATCATATACATAGATTATTTCTAAGAATTAGAAATATATGGTAAAAGAATCAAAGAAATCCAGATAAGATATTGTTCTGAGAGCTGTTTCCAGGGAGGGATGAATAGGATAGGACTATTAGAAAGGTTCATGGAGGAGGTGGCTTTTAATTTAGTCTTTAAAGAATGATAATAACAAAATTATTTGATGATCAACTGTGATGGACTTATCTCTTCTCAACAATGTAGGGATTCAAGGCAATTCCAACAGACTTGGGATGGAAAATGCCATACACATCCAAAGACAGAACTATGGAGACTGAATGTGGATCAAATCATAGTATTTTTACTTTTTTGTTTGTTTGTCTTTTCCTTCTCATGTTTTTTTTTTCTTTTTAGTCTGATTTTTCTTGCACAATGTGACAAATATGTAAGTATGTTTAAAAGGATTGCACATATTTAACCTATATCAGATTGCTTGCTGTCTTGAGAAGGGGAGAGATAAGGGAGGGAAAGAGGGTGAAAAAATTGGAACACAAAGTTCCAAAACAAAGGTTGAAAACTATCTTTACATGTATTGGGGAATTGAGAAAAAAAATAATGGGTTAGAATTCAATAGATAAAATTACCATGCTCAGGAAGACAGACCAGTTAAATTGTAGGGTAGAGAGCAATAGTTATCTTCAGTGTTCTAATAATACCTTCATTCTTTCACTCCCCTGTGTATATTTAATTAATTAATTAAAATAGGGAATATGGATCTCATGTTTAATGTTAAGTTGGCCCATCCACTCGCCATGGAAGATTCATTGTAAATTTTAGAAGAGGAATGATGAAGTAAGACACTTTTTGATGACAGAGCAGCATAGTTCAAAGATATTTGTTTGTCTGGGTGACTTTCCTTTCGTGTTGGTGCATGTGGTTTCCTACACTAGGCAAACAGCCTAGTGTGACACTAGGCAAAGCTTTGTGCATTGGACTGAGCTGTGAACTGCCGGAGTACTTGGGTGTAGAGCATAAGTAAAGGCTAATTGATGACGACTCCATAACACATGGTTTAGAACAATTGTGACAACACATCAAAATCCCTTCCATTATTTTTTGGACATGACTGTGATTTGTGATGCCCTTGGAATGTAACATTTTAGTGCATTTCCCATTTTCATAATTTTGGACCAGGGGTTCTTAACCTTTTTCTTGATGGCCTAGTGACTCCTTCTTCTTAAAATTCTTTCTTTCAAAATTCATATTTGAAAGAAATGCTAAATTTCAGGCAAGGGATAAAAAAAAGTAAGAACAAATAAAGATTTAATTCTTTTTCCAATCCAAATTCATGAAATCTATCCCTTGAAATCTGTCAGAAGATTTTGGGACATCAAATTAATAATTCCTATCCTAGAGGATCAAATTTAGTTAATCTGCATTTAAACAATGAATAGTCATTCTGGCTATGATGTTGCGAAAATATTCTTTAGCTTTGATGACTGTCATTGACATGACTGTCACCTATATCTATATCTGAATTCTTTTCTGTTCTCTTAGGTGTCAGACATTATAGGACTCTTGCAGTCATATTTGTGGGACACTAAAGATTAAAGAAAAAGAAGAGGAGTAATCTATAGATAGTATGAACAAAAGTTAGAGAAGAAGGAAAGTGTAAAGTATGTTGAGGATGCAGGTAATAGTCCGATGTGTCTGTACATACCCTATTTAGAGGATATTAAGATGAAAGAAGATCAGAAAGATGAAGTGGCTCTAGTCCAAGGAGGGCATTGCAAAAGAATTTGAACTTTACTCAGAAGACAATGTAATTATTTTTAAGCAGGGAAATAGCATGACCACATCCATACACAAGGATTGGGGAGCACAGTGAAGGAGAGATTGACAGGGTGAAAAAATTAAAAACCTGATAGAAGACTGGTGCAATGATCCAGGACAATGCCTTTGCTAGATGGCAGCAGTGTGCATTAAGAGAAAGGGATAGATGCAAGAAATGGTGTGGAGGAAGAGTCATCTGAAGTGAGTAACCATTTCATAATCATGTTTACATGATATAAAAAATACAAAGTGGTGATACATTTGTGTGTTTTTTTCAGCCTATTATTCTGCCCCCCAGATCTCAGAACCTACGCTGCTGCTTCTAGGTCTTTCTGGCACACATTCAGCAGATTCTCTCTTCTGATGATGGAGAGAACAGGTAAATCCTAGTGTTAGGAGAGAAAAGAATCTCTTATTCACATAGATTTCTAGGAGTTATGGGGGTGGAGCCAAGATGGTGGAGTAGAGACAGGAAGCTACTTGATCTCTCCCAGTTTCTCTCAAAAACAACATGAAACTAAGCCTCTGAACAGTCTGATGGGATAAAACCATTCTCCAGTTCAAGAGATTGTAAAAATTTCAAGAAAGGTCAGTCTCACAGGAGTGAAAAGGATGTTCAACCCAGCTCAGATAAACTCTGGGAAAGTTGGTGAGAGGGTCTTAATCACAGCAAATCAAAAACTAAGACCCTTGGTCCTGGCTCAGTAGAAGAGCAGATCATTGGAACTGCCTTCAGTCACTGTTCAGAAGACAAACTCTGGGAAAACAAGCTGTTTCCAGGAAAGAGCAGGCAAAGCTATCCCCTGCAAACACAAGGGGTCCTGATGCTCAAAGTCAAGGCTCAGAGCTGCACTGGAAGCTTGGCTCCTACCCCGGGAGCGGAGCTTGACCATAAAACGTTTTAAAAAGGAAAGAAAATGAGCAAGAAACAAAAAAGAACTTTGACCATTAAAAGCTACTGTGGTGACAGAGAAGATCAAAATACGAACTGAAATGAGGACAAAATGTCCACAGAGGAAATCTCAAAGAGTGATATGAATTGGTCTGAAGCCCAAAGAGGTTTATTGGAAGTAAAAAGACTTTAAAAGGCAAAAGAAATGACAAGTATGCAAGAGACAGTACCTTGGAAAAGAAAGCAATTCCTTAAAAAATATAATTGGCCAAATGTAAAAAAAAAAAAAAGAAATCCACTGCAGAAAACAATATTTTCAAAAGTAGAATTACTCAATTGGAAAAAGAGATATAAAAGCTAACTAAAGAAAATCATACATTCAAAACTAGAATGGGGCAAATGGAAATTAATGAGTCTGTGAGACATGAAGAATCTGAAAAAAATGGAAGAAAATGTGAAATACCTCAATAGAAAAACAGCTGACCTGGAAAATAGATCCAAAAGGGACAATTTAAAAATAATTGATCTACTTGAAGGCCATGAGCAAAAAAAAAAAAAAAAGTGCCTGGATACCATTGTTCAAGAGATAATCAAGGAAAACTGTTCTGCTATTCTAGAAACAGAGAAATACTCATTGAAAAATTCATCAATCACCTTCAGAAAGAAATCTCACAAGGAAAACCCCAAGAAACATTGTTGCATAACTTCAAAACTATAATCTCAAGGAAAAAATACTGTAAACTGCCAGACAAAACAAGTCAAATGTCGAGGAGCAATAGTCAAGATTACTCAGGATCTGGCAGCTCTTACAATAAAGATGTGAGGGCCTGGAATACCATATTCCAGAAGGTGAAGGACCTTGGGTTACAAACAAGAATTAACCAATCAGCAAAACTGAGTATCATCTTTCAGGGAAGGTGATAGATCTTCAATGAAGTAAGAGACTTTCAATCATTTCTATTGAAAAAAACAGAACAAAAAAATTTAAACTACAAATACAGAACTCAAGAGAAGCTTAGAAAAATAAACAGGGGAGAAATATATATTATTTAAAAGTTTAACTGTTTACATGCCTAGATGGGAAAATAATATCTGTAACTCTTAAGAACTGTATCTGTTACGAGGGCAGGCAGAGCAGGACATCACATGGACAGAAGGTATAATTGTGAATGTACTCTGACATGATGACATCAAAGAAAAAGATTACATTCAATAAAAGGCCAGGGAAAGATAGACTAAAAACCAATCGAATTCTAAAAAATGAATGGATCATATAACAAATCACAGAAACAATCCATAATTTCAACCAAGAGAATGACAATAATGAGACAACATACCAAAACTTATGGTATTCAGGTAAAGCAGTTCGTGGGGGAAGTTTTATATCTCTAAATAGGTTCATGAATAAAATAAAGAGATCAATGTATTGGGCATGCAACTAAAAAAACTACAAAAAGAAGAAATTAAAAGCCCTCAATTAAATAACAAATTAGAAATGTCGAAACTCAAAGGAGAGATTAATAAAATTGTAACTAAGAAAACCATTGAACTAATTAATAAGACTAAGAGTTAGTTTTATAAAAAACAACAACAAAATAGATAAACCTTTGGTTACATTGATTAGAAAAAGGAAAGGAAAAGACCAAATCACTAGCATCAAAAATGAAAAGAGTGAACTTACTACCAATGAAAAGGAAATTAAGCAATAATTAGGAGTCATTTTGTCCAACTTTATGGCAACAGATCACATAGATTTTTCAGCTGTAAATTCAGGGGAAAAAGGAGACAGGGAGAAGGGAAGGGGAAGGCATAGTTGGATCAAAAACTTATCCTAAGAAAACAGGGACACTGATACATTGTTGGTGGAATTGTGAAAACATCCAGCCATTCTGGAGAGCAATTTGGAACTATGCTCAAAAACTTATCAAACTGTGCGTACCCTTTGATCCAGCAGCGTTACTACTGGGTTTATATCCCAAAGAGATCTTAAAGATGGGAAAGGGACCCATATGTGCAAGAATGTTTGTGGCAGCCCTCTTTGTAGTGGCCAGAAACTGGAAAAGAAGTGGATGCCCATCAATTGGAAAATGGCTGAATAAATTGTGGTATATGAATATTATGGAATATTATTGTTCTGTAAGAAATGACCAGCAGGATGATTTCAGAGTGTCCTGGAGAGACTTACATGAACTGATACTGAGTGAAATGAGCAGGACCAGGAGATCGTTGTATACTTCAACAACAATACTATATGATGATCAATTCTGATGGATGTGGCCATTTTCAACAATGAGATGAACCAAATCAGTTCCAGTAGAACAGTAATGAACTGAACCATCTACACTCAGCGAAAGAACTCTGGGAGATGACTATGAACCACTACATAGAATTCCCAATCCCTCTATTTCTGTCCGCTTGCATTTTTTTTATTTCCTTCACAAGCTAATTGTACACTATTTCAAAGTCCGATTCTTTTTGTACAGCAAAATAACTGTTTGGACATGTATGCATATATTGTATTTAATTTATACTTTAACATATTTAACATGTATTGGTCAACCTGCCATCTGGGGGAGGGGAGGAAGGAGGGGAAAAATTGGAACAAAAGGTTTGGCAATTGTCAATGTTATAAAATTACCCATGCATATATCTTGTAAATAAAAACTATTTTAAAAAAATTCCTAAGAAATCAGTCAAGCATTCATTCTCAGGACAGACCTTGAGCAAATAAATCAATTAGCCACTTTAGGCTTCATTTTCTTATCCATACAGTCAGAGCAGAGAAGAGAAGGTTGGGGTTGGAATCAAGAAGACTTGAGTTCAAACCCCACTTCAGACACTTACTGATAAGACCATGAGCAAATCATTTAACTTCATCATACCTTAGTTTTCTCATTTGCAAAATGAAGGAGGATAGACTCTGATGAATTCTTAAGGTTCCTTCTTTTTTTTTAAATTAAAGCCTTTTAGTTTCAAAATATATATGTGGATAATTTTCAACATTCACCCTTACTAAATCATGTGTTTTAAATTTTTTCCCTCCCTTTCCTCCACCTCCTTTCTTCAAAGGCAAATAATCTAATCTATGTTAAACATTTGCAATTCTTCTGTACATATTTCCATAAATATCATGTTGCACAAGAAAAATCAGATCAAAAAGGGGGGAAAATGAGGAAGAAAACAAAATGCAAGCATACAACAACAAAAAGTGAAAATGTTGTAATTCACATTCAGTTCCCACAGTCCTCTGGTTGCAGATGGCTCTCTTCATCAAAAGATCATTGGAGGTGCAGCTAAGTGGTACAGTAGATAGAGCACCAGCTCTGAAGTCAGGAGGACCTGAATTCAAATCTGACCTCAGACACTTAATACTTCCTAGCTGTGTGACCCTGGGCAAGTCACTTAACACCAGTTGCCTCAGCAAAACAACAACAATTACAACAACAATAAAAGACCATTGGAACTGGTCTTAATCACCTCACTGTTGATGAGAGCCACATCCATCCTTCCATCAGAATTGATCATCATATAGTCTTGTTGTTGATGTGTACAATGATCTCCTGGTCCTGCTCATTTCACTCAGCATCAGATCATGTAAGTCTCTCTAGGCCTTTCTGAAATCATCCTGCTGGTCATTTCTTATAGAACAATAATATTCCATCACATTCACATACCACAATTTATTCAGCCACTCCCTAATTGATGGGCATCCACTCAGTTTCCAGTTTCTGGCCACTACAAAAAAAGGCTGCCTCAAACATTTTTGCACATGTGGGCCATTTTACCTCTTAAGGTTCCTTCTAACTCTATATCCATTGTACTATGGTCCAATCAATCAATGAACACTTATCATAATGAGCACACAACTCTGGGCCAAACACTATGAATAAAAAGACAAAAATGAAACAATCACTGCTCTCAAGTCCTGCCCAGCATGGTGTGCCCTCATTAGAGAAGGTTCTGTGCTCTATGAGCAAAGCAGAATTGAATTAGCTCAGAAGAAATGTGAGATGTGCACAGTTAGAGAGTTCACATAAATGTTAATAGAGACTATTCATGTCCACCCTGTAGCAGAGCATTCCAAACTCATATTGGTCCTGACCAGTTTGACACACTAACTCAACTCTAATCTAGTGATATCATTTTGGTCCTCCCTGAAGAACAGCAACCGTGTGTGTGTGTGTGTGTGTGTGTGTGTGTGTGTGTGTGTGTGTATGTGTGTGTGTGTAAAGCATGCAATGGCTTTTAGATGATTTTTAGTTTTCTAGTCTTTAGGATCCAATGATTTTTTTTTCTGTTTTTGACTTGAGTACTTGCTTTTGAATTCTGAGAATCTTTTTCCTAGGAATATAACCCATGCACATTTAGCAGAAAGAGAGAGTTCATTAGACCTCATATGAACTCATAATTCAGGATTATTACCACTCCCTTTTTATCCTTTCTATACCTGATATCTGACCTTGCTGGAAGAGTCCCAGGGTTCCGGTGGTACCTGGGGAGAAGGAGGTAGAGAAAGATAAGAATGATGGCCTACATGGAGGCTGCATAAGGGACTGAGAGCAGACTGAAGCTAAATGTTAGAGGTCTGAGGATAATCTGTAGATTATCTATAGTTGTCCCTATCAACATCGATAATTCAGAGTTGATTATCTAATTTTTTTGTTGATTTATGGAGTTTTCTGAGCCAAGTTGCCAGGAAAAAGGAATACTTTTCTCTCCTCAATTCCAGGAATTGGAAGTACAAAGAGGCTCAGATCAATAAGGCATAAGGTCTTCATAGAGGAGTAAACTAAACTTCAAAGGATGGGTAAGATTGGAAAAAATTCCAGGCCAAATAAATAAATAAATAAATAGGAAGTTGGTTTCCAGGAGGGTCTCTTACATTGGATTAATTCACTCAAATATAATAGTATGTCTGCGATAATGGGATGGGCTCAGGTCTGGGAAAGGCTCAGAGATAATAATAAGCATGAGCTCCCCAGTAAATCAGGGAAAATACACTTACATGCACATAATTAGAATTCAAACTGATGCATGATGAGGGATGTCAGTCTAGGGGACAGAGAGATCACTATTAGTTGAAAGAACCAGCTGAAGTTTCATGGAAAAATATTTTAATTGAGCTAATCTTTAAGCATAGATAGGATTTAAACATATGAGGGGCACATTGTATGTGCAAAGGCACAGAAATGGGAAATTGTGAGATGGATTCAGTCCATGGTGAGTAATTCAGTTTGGCTATGCCAAAAAGCCAGTGTAAGGGATTCCTTATCAGTGTGTAAACACATGAGAAGAGATTGGGAAAGCGAGATGAAGGCCAAATTGTGGAAGACTTTTTCTCCCCTTCCCCTCTTTTTTTCCCTCCCTCCTCTCTTCACTCTAGACTCAAAGTCAGGAAATCAAAGGGTCAAGGTCTTAAGATTTCCTAGCTATGTGATTTTGAAACTATCTAACACCCTGATGGAATCGAATGAGCACTGGATTTGAAGAGAAGTGGATTCAAATTGTAATTCCATTCTTTCAAGTCATATCACCTCTGTGGGCCTCAGTTTCCTTCTCTATAAAATGAAGGGGTTGAACTAGATGATTTCTCAGGTTTCTATTCTCAAAAGTCAAGAAATGTAAGGGTCAAAGTCTGGTTCTAAAATTTCCTAGTTGTATGACTCTGAAATTAGCATCTGATAAGTCAAATGAGCACTGAATTTGAAGACAAGTCTAATCCTGATTCTACTCTTTCAAGTCACATGACCTCTCTGAGCCTCAGTTTCCCCCTCTGTAAAATGAAGGGATTGAACTAAATGATTTCTCAGGTCTCTAAGTCTTATGATCCCAGTAGGGAACTATCCATGTTTTTGTTTGTTTGTTTGTTTGTTTTGTTTTTCTTTTTTACTAGGGAAGATCATATCTGGGCACCTTGTAAAATCCCCTGAATCTGGGTAAGCAATAGATATGTGCAGAGACAGAGGCTGAATGGGCAGCTGCAAAAAAACAAACGAACAACAACAACAACAAAAAAAAAAAAAACGGGAGAAAAGGAAAAAGGCATCCTGGGTTTTGTATAGTTGTTATTCAAGTGACCAAGGTACCCAGTGCACTATTTGGCAAATAACTTCAAATACACTTGATGTGGCTGGGATGGTTTCAGAAGAGTCTCTCATCTCCTCAAAGGTTACCACAAGCACTTATGATTCAGGAGCATTATTCCCAGCAGCCTTTGTCCCTCAACATCTCTGCTTATTCTTAAAAAAAAAAAAAAAAAAAAAAAAAAAAAAAAAAAAACCTGAGAATCTGCTGGAAGGAGGAAGGAATCAATTGCATTTTTATGGGAAACTAAAGTATGGTGGAATGGCCCATTGCTCATTCAAGGCTATTCCACTGAGCTTCATTTAAAACTCTGTTCTATCCTGAAATATTATTTTGAAAATACTTAAATATACTATGATGACCCTGTGCCATTTCCTTAAAGGAGAGAGCAATCACTGAGGAGAGCTGATGTTAGGGAGAAAAGTAATGTGTTAATCTGAGGGTCTTCCCTCAAATTAAGCTGCTTTCTACTATGCTCATCCCCTAATGGGAAAGAATTGGAGATTTAGGGCTAGCAGAGAAACCATGCAGGTCATCCAATCCAACTTTCACTCAACTTACAGAAGGAGAAGGAAACTTGAAGAGTGATTCACCAAAGAAGATTAAACTAATAAGAAGAGATGGGATCTGAATCCTGTCTGCTAATTTCACATCCAATTTTTTGTCACTACAATTGAAAAAGAAAGGAAGGAAGGAAATAAAGAATGAAGAAAGGAAAGACAGAAGGGAGGGAAGGGACGGAAGGAAGGAAAGGAGAGAGAATGAGGGTGGGAAAGAAGAAAGGATATAATGAAGAAGAAAGGAAGGCAACAAGAAAGGAAAAAAGGAAAGAGGGAGGGAGAGAGAAGGGAGAGTGGGGAAGAAGAAAGGATAAAAGGAAGAAAGTAGGAAGAAATAAGAAAGGGAGGGAGAGAGGGAGGGAGGGAGGGAAGGAAGAAAGGAAGAAAGGGAGAGAAAGGAAGAGGGAAGGCAAGGAGGGAGAGATACAGGAAGGGTGGGAAGGAAGGAAGGAAAAAAGAGAAAAGAAAGAGAGAAAGAGAAGGGAGAAAGAGAGAGGGAGGAAGGAAAAAGAAAGAAAGAAAGAAAGAAAGAAAGAAAGAAAGAAAGAAAGAAAGAAAGAAAGAAAGAAAGAAAGAAAGAAAGAAAGAAAGAAAGGAAGGAAGGAAGGAAGGAAGGAAGGAAGGAAGGAAGGGAGGGAGAGGAAGGAAGGAAGGAAGGAAGGAAGGAAGAAAGAGAAAGAAAGAAAGAGAGAGAAAGAAAGAAAGAAAGAAAGAAAGAAAGAAAGAAAGAAAGAAAGAAAGAAGGAAGGAAGGAAGGAAGGAAGGAAGGAAGGAAGGAAGGAAGGAAGAAAGAAAGAAAGAAAGAAAGAAAGAAAGAAAGAAAGAAAGAAAGAAAGAAAGAAAGAAAGAAAGAAAGAAAGAAAGAAAGAAAGAAAGAAAGAAAGAAAGAAAGAAAGAAAGAAAGAAAGAAAGAAGGAAGGGAGGAAGGGAGAGAGGGAGGGAGGAAGGAAGAAGGAAGGAAGGAAGGAAGGAAGGGAGAGAGGGAGGGAGGAAGGAAGAAAGAGGGAGGAAGGAAGAAAAAAGAAAGAAAAAGAGGAAGGAAGGAAGGAAGGAAGGGAGAGAGGGAGGGAGGAAGGAAGGAAGGGAGAGAGGGAGGGAGGAAGGAAGAAAAAAGAAAGAAAAAGAGGAAGGAAGGAAGGAAGGGAAGAAGGAAGAAAGGAAGAAAAAAGAAAGAAAAAAGGAAGGAAGGAAGGAAAAAAGGAAGGAAAGAAGGAAGGAAGAAATTGCTTTGACAGTTTTTTCATTGACAAAGGAATTAAAGACTAAATTGCTTAACCCAGCAGTCAAGACTTGGAGTCTGAGGAACTGGCTTCAAGTCCTAGTTCACCATTTATTTATTGCCTGTGTGACATTGGCTGATTCACGCAATCTTTCTGGGACTCAGTCTTCTCCTCTGTAAAATGGGGTGGGGACGGGAGTTGGATTGGATGATCTCTGAGTTTCTGTCCTGTTCTAATTCTATGATTCCTATAGAAATGTGAAGGACAGTGAAGTTTACATATATACTCTTTGTTTCTGCTGTAATATGGGTGTTGACCACTGGAGGGAGGAAGTTATGGATTCAAGGAACTGTGTAGGTGAGAACACATCTCTTCGGAGAGCCTCTGTGTAAAGCACATTTGAGTTAGGAGTGCTTCAGAGCCACCTAGAACAGCCTCCTCATTTTGAGATCTAGATGAGGAAATTGAGGTCCAAGGGGGTAATATAATTCCCCCAAAGTCATGTAAGTAATAACTACAAAACTAGGATTTGAACCCAGACCCCTTGACTCCTGGGTCAGTGCTCTTTCCATTCACTTCTCAGTAGAATTGTCCTGGATTCTCTGAAGAGTCTGGGGCCTGCCAGTGAGGCCAGCAACTCTTAACAGAAGATAGGTTGCATTTCTCTCCATTCCTGGATCATGGTTCATTTGGCACTGGGACAGTGTCTGACTCCTTCCATTGCCTGTCATGAGGCAGGGAAGCATTTGGTTAGTTTTCTGAGAGACTGGCATTTCCTGCCAGTCCTTCAAAGCTCCACAACACTCCACAGATCCTCCCCTCCTCTCTCCAACCTGATCCTTTTTCCTCTCCTTCCACTGTTCCCATTCTTTCTTCTCCTGTCTCTTTCCCCTTTCCCCTCTTTCCTTTACTTCTTGCCTATCCCCTTTCCTTCCTTCTCTCCTTCCACTCTCCCTCTCCCTTCCCCTTCCTCTCCCCTTTTTTATTTCTTTTCTCCATCTCCTTCTTTCTCTTCCCTCCCTTCTCTCTCTCTCCTTCCTCTCCTCACTCTGGTCTCAGTCAGGAAATTTAAGGGTCAAAGTCTGGTTCTAAGACTTCCTAGCTGTGTGACTTTGGATAAATCACCTTATTGCCCTTTCCCCCAATCCAAGTCTCAGTTTCCTCATCTGTAAAATGGAGTCAATAATATATGACAGCTACCTCAAATGTTTGTTGTGAGGCAACTACTTTGTAAACTCTGTGGCACAAGGCAAAGAAAACTAGCTCCATAGTCAAAGAACTTCACTTCAAATCCCCACTGTGTTGTGATGCTTACTAGCCATGTAAACTGAATCAAGCGATTTCACTCTAGTTCCCTCATCTGCAAAAATAAAGGGATAGGACCAGATGGCTTTTAGAGATCCTTCCAGCCCTACATCTATTATCCTATGATCTAATTCTAGAGCAGACAGGGTAATGGGCATGGAATGCTCTTCCATGTGGTTGTAATTTCTTATGCTTCACCTCTATTTAGAAAGCTTCCCCTGAGGATGGATAAAGATTGTAAGAGGTGGAGGTGAACAGTGAGTGTTTTCCAGGCAGAAGAGATGGCCTATGAGATGCATGGTGCTGACTGGGTCTACATAAGCTCAGCTGAGCTATCATTGCTGCAAAGCAATCTGACTATATCCACTCACTCTCCTACTCTCCAAGAAGTTCTTCCCTTCTCAAATCTTCTATGGCTCTTCCAAATCACCTACTCATCCAAAAACCTTGTCTTATATTTTATGGAAAAAAAATTCACTAAGAAGTTTTCTTGGGCCAAGATGGCGGAGAGGAGGCACACAGATGCTTAAGCTCCACGTTTTCTCTCAGAACTTATTTCATGACAAGCCTCGGAATTAATGCTTGAGTGGAAAATAAAACCCACAAATAATTACTAGCAGAAGACATCCTTGAAATTCACCAGAAAAGGTCTGTTTTTGCTTGGAAGAGGGGACGAACAGATCCAATGCAGGGCAAGCAGGAGAGCTTGGCAGGCAGCTCACACTTCGAAGACTGGAGGGGGAAGGGGGGAGATTTCTGCCGTAAAGGGGAACGACCTTTACCACAGTGTGGATATTATGTCTTGGCAGCAAGCCAGGATCAGAAGAGAAGCCATTAACACAGGAGATAAAGAATAAAACCCCCTAGGGAAGCTAGAGTTTCTCGGGACCTGGCCACCCCCACCTCTACCCAGAGTGACTCAGCATGTTCTTAAAGCCTCAGAGCCTCAGAGCCTCAGAGCCTCAGAGTGCAGACACAGCTCAGTCATTGCTATCCTGTTAGTGCCTCGCTGCTGTATCCCACAGTCTGTAGAGAAAGCCCGGTAACACCATCCAGCCCCATCACCACCCCCCCCCCAAAAGCAGAGCATTTGTTTTTCGTGTTAATTTGTTTTCTTTGATTCTTCTCTGACAAAATGAACAAAAAAATTTTAAAGGGCTCTTGATCATTGATAGCTTCTTTATGGATAGAGAGCAGACTTCAAACCCTATGGAGACTAAAAACAGACTGTCTCCAGAGGAATCCCCAAAGGGGGATATGATCTGCTCCTCAATACACAAAACAGTCTTAGAAGAACTCAAAAAGGCTCTCACAAGACAGCTGGAAGAGAAATGGGAAAAAGAAAAGGGAAGCCTGGCAAGAGAGTCTGGAGAAGTCATCACACGCATTTAAAGACAGAGTGGATAAAGAAATCAAATCATTGAAAAACAAAATTAGTGAATTGGATACAGTAAACAATTCTAAGGAAAACAGAATTAGTGAGTTGGAAAAAGAAAATAGCTCTCTAAAAAATAAAATTGGCGAAATGGAAAAAAATTCCATAAAACAAAAAAACTCACTTAAAAACTCAATTGAACAATTACAAAAAGATATTTTAAAAAGTGAGTGAAGAAAATACATCATTGAAAATCAGAATCAAACAAATAGAAGTGAATGCCTCAAGGATACACCAAGACTCAATCAATCAAAACCAGAAAAATGAAACAATGGACAAGAATGTCAAGTACCTTCTTGGGAAGACAACAGACCTGGAAAATAGATCCAGAAGAGACAATCTGGGAATAATTGGACTCCCTGAAAAATATGATGAAAAAAAGAGCCTGGACACTATTTTCCAGGAAATTATCAAAGAGAATTGACCAGATGTTTTAGAAACAGAGGGTAAAATAGACATCGAAAAATTCATCAATCACCTCCTGAAAGGGACCCTAAAATCAAAACACCAAGAAATATGGTGGCCAAGTTCAAGAACCATCAGACAAAGGAAAAAATATTGCAAACTGCTAGAAAAAAATCAGTTCAGATATGGAGGAGCCACAATAAGGATTACCCAGGATCTAGCAGCATCCACTTTAAAGGATCAAAGGGCCTAGAATATGATATTCCAAAAGGCTAAGGAACTTGGTATGCAGCCAAGAATAACGTACCCAGCAAACATGAGCATCTTTTTTCCAGGAAAGAAGATGGACATTTAATGAAATAAATGAATTCCATCTATTCTTGATGAAAAAACCGGATCTAAACAAAAAGTTTGATCTCCAAATACAGAACTCAAGAGATTTCTAAAAAGGTAAAAAGAAATCTTGAGAACTATATTTCTGCCATAAAGATATATAAGGAACTCATGTATAATTTGTTTTAGAAACTAGAGGTGGAAGGGAAATTATATCATAAAAAAGGGTAAAGTGGTGGTACTACATTGCACGAAGAGGCAAAAGTAACCTATTATATCTGAGAGAAAGAATAGAGGGGGATGAACACAGTGTGTATCATATTCTCATTAGAATTGGCTTAAAGAGAAAAATATAGACATATTTGATTTATCATGAAACTCTTTCAACTTCATTGAAAAGTGGGAGGGGAAAAGTGAAAAGGGAAGGAGTAAGCTAAGCGGAAGGTAATACAGAAACTGTGAGGAAAGGGGGTAAAATAGGAGGAGGAACTATAGGAAATAGGAGGAAAATAGGAGGAGGAACTATATATAATAGGGGAGGGATACTAAAAAGGGAGGGCTGTGAAAAGCAAGTGGTGCTCACAAGTTTAATACTGGGGAGGGAGGTAAGGGGGAAGAAAAGGAGAAAAGCATAAGCAGAGGTTAACATGATGGCAAGCAATACAGATTTAGTCAATTTAACCATAAATGTGAATGGGGTAAATTCTCTCATAAAGAGGAAGCAGTTGGCAGACTGGATTAAAAGCCAGAATCCTACAATAAGTTGTTTACAGGAAACACACCTGAAATAGGATAATACATGCAGAATAAAGGTAAAGGTTGGAGCAGAATCTACTATGCTTCAGGTGAAGCCAAAAAAGCAGGGGTAGCCATCCTTATCTCAGATAAAGCAAAAGCAAAAATTGATCTAATTAAAAGAGATAAGGAAGGGCACTATATCTTGCTAAAGAGTAGCATAGATAATGAAGCAGTATCAATATTAAACATATACCTACCAAGTGGTGCAGCATCTAAATTCTTAAAAGAGAAATTAAGAGAGCTGCAAGAAGAAATAGATAGCAAAATTATAATAGTGGAAGATCTCAACCTTGCACTCTCAGAATTAGATAAATCAAACCACAAAATAAATAAGAAAGAAATCAAAGAGGTAAATAGAATACTAGAAAAGTTTAATATGATAGATCTTTGGAGAAAATTAAATGGAGACAGAAAGGAGTACACTTTCCTCTCAGCAGTTCATGGAACCTATACAAAAATTGACCATATATTAGGACATAAAAACCTTAAAATCAAATGCAGTAAGGCAGAAATAGTAAATTCATCCTTTTCAGACCACGATGCAATGAAAATTACATTCAATAAAAAGCCAGGGGAAAATAGACCAAAAAATAATTGCAAACTAAATAATGTCATACTAAAGAATGATTGGGTGAAACAGCAAATCATAGACATAATTAATAACTTCACCCAAGAAAATGACAATAATGAGACATATCAAAATGTGTGGGATCCAGCCAAAACAGTAAAAGGAGAAATTTTATATCTCTAGAGGTCTACTTGCATAAAATAGAGAAAGAGAAGGTCAATGAATTGGGCTTACAACTAAAAATGCTAGAAAAGGAACAAATTAAAAATCACCATACAAACACGAAACTTGAAATTCTAAAAATAAAAGAAGAGATTAATAAAATTGAAAGTAAAAAACTAAGCATTGGTTCTATGAAAAAACAAACAAAATAGACAAATCCTTAGTAAATCTGATTTAAAAAAGGAAAGAGGAAAAGCAAATTGTTAGTCTTAAAAATGAAAAGGGAGAACTCACCACTAATGAAGAGGAAATAAGAACAATAATTAGGAGTTACTTTTCCCAACTTTATGCCAATAAATTGGATAATTTAAATGAAATGGAAGAATGCCTTCAAAAATATAGCTTGCCTAGATTAACACAGGAAGAAGTAAATAGTCTAAACAGTTCCATTTCAGAAAAAGAAATAGAACAAGCCATTAACCAACTCCCTAAAAAAAAATCCCCAGGACCAAATGGATTTACATGTGAATTCTACCAAACATTTAAAGAACAATTAACTCCAATGCTATATAAACTATTTGAAAAAGTAGGGATTGAAGGAGTCCTGCCAAATTCCTTTTATGACACAGACATTTACTGATACCTAAACCAGGTAGGTTGAAAACAGAGAAAAAAAATTATAGACCAATCTCCCTAATGAATATTGATGCTAAAATCTTAAGTAAAATATTAGCAAAAAGACTATAAAAAATCATCCCCAGGATAATACACTATGACAAAGTGGGATTTATACCAGGAATGCAGGGCTGGTTCAATATTAAGAAAACTATTAGCATAATCGACTATATCAATAACCAAATTAATAAAAACCATATGATCATCTCAATAGATGCAGAAAAAGCATTTGACAAAATCCAACATCCACTCCTACTAAAAACACTTGAGAGCATAGGAATAAATGGACTATTCCTTAAAATAATCAGGAGCATATATTTAAAACCATCAGTAAACATCATATGTAATGGCAATAAACTGGAACCTTTCCCAGTAAAATCAGGCGTGAAAGAAGGTTGCCCACTATCACCATTACTATTCAATATTGTATTAGCCTCAACAATAAGAGTCGAGAAAGAGATTAAAAGAATTAGAGTAGGTAATGAGGAAACCAAACTATTACTCTTTGCAGATGATATGATGGTATATTTAGAGAACCCCAAAGATTCTTCTAAAAAGCTATTAGAAATAATTCACAACTTTAACAAAGTTGCTGGATACAAAATAAATCCACATAAATCCTCAGCATTTTTATACATTACCAACAAAATCCAACAGCAAGAGATACAATGAGAAATTCCATTCAAAATAACTGTCAATAGTATAAAATATTTGGGAATCTATCTACCAAAGGAAAGTTAGAAATCATATGAGCAAAATTACAAAACACTTGCCACAAAAATAAAGTCAGATTTAAATAATTGGAAAAATATTAAGTGCTCTTGGATAGGCCAAGTGAATATAATAAAGATGACAATACTCCCTAAACGAATCTATTTATTTAGTGCTATACAAATCAGACTCTCAAGAAACTATTTTAATGACCTAGAAAAAATAACAGGGGGTAGAGGGAAGGAAGGGAAAATTTGGAATAGAAGGGAGTGCAAGGGATAATGTAAAAAATTACTCATGCATATGCACTGTCAAAAAAAAGTTATAATTATAAAATTAATTTTAAAAAAGAGGAAAAAAATAAAAATAAAAGACTGGGGAAAAAAAGGAAGTTTTCTCTTCTTCCCTCCTTCTCATTTCACAAAACCCACATTTTCTGCTACTATTTTGTTATTCATTCTTATCACATCATCCTTCTCCTTGCAAAGGCAGATTGCCCTATCAACACAAGTGAGCCTATTTCATCCTGGCTTCTCCTGCAAGATTTCCTTATCACCCCTACTTTCTCATTTTTCTTCAATTTCTCCTTGTCTGCTTGATACTTCCCTTCTGCCTCCAAAAATACTTTTATTTCCCCATCCTCAAAAAATTTTTAATTTGATCCATTCATCCCTACCAACTATCATCCCATATCTCTCCTCCCTTTTGTGGCTAACTTCCCTGAGAAGGCTACAATTGATTCCTCCTCTTCCTTTTCTCTCACACCTTGAACCTCTATAGTCTGTCTGTTGATCTCAACATTCAAACTTTCTCTAAAGTTAATTATCTCTTAATTGCCAAATCTTAAAACTTTTTCTCATTCTTCTCCTTCTTAACACTGTTGATCACTTCTCATTGATTTTTTTCTCTGCCTCCTTTGCTAGATTTTCATCCATGCCATGTCTTCTCTAGCCATAGGTATCCTCCTCAAGGTTCTTCTCTTCTTTTCTCAGTCTACTGATCTCATCAGTTCCCATGGATTCAATTTTCATCCCTATGCTGATGATTGTCAAACCTTCTTTTCCAGTCCTCACCTTACTGAAGCTTAGATTTAGGGAACTAAAATGAAATTAGGGTTTCTAGTGGTCAGGGAGTTAAATGGTGAGGTCTAGTGGCAGGTTCAGGGTTCAGGGAACCAAATGGAGAGGTTTGGCTCCCCTGCAACTCCTTGGGATTCAGCACAAAGACAGGGAGTTTTGGGGACTCCCTTCTAGTGGCACCAAGGTTCTCTGTAAAAGAATTTACAGACCCGAAAACCTAGATTGATGAAAGAGCTTTACTATGGAGATTGGAAGTAAGGTTAGAAATTCTGACAGAGAGGCATAAAGTTTGATTAAGGAAATAGTTGAGGGTAAAAAGAGGATGGCACTGGAAAGAATATTCCAGTGGATAGAGGTCCTTGGCATCCCAAGCATGGCATAGCATGGCATGTTTGGAACCTCTGCAAAGAGAGGGTTTTAATTTGGCTCTTTTATAATAGGAGTTTTGGCTACAAGCTGAAGGGGGCTTGTGGGTAGAGTCCCAAGTTGACTCCTTGATGGGTGTCAGCTTGAGCTGGAATTTGAATTGAATTCAATGAGTTTCAGGACTGAGCAGACCCCACCCAGATAACAAGGATGAAACTGTTTGTCCCTTGGGGTGGGGTCTCTCACTGAGGAAGAGTTGTAGGAGATTTTCTCCTTTAAGGATTTTTAGAGTTTCAGGGTCCCTTCTTCAACCTCTCTAGTCTCCCATCTCTGACTACCTATTATAGATATAGACATCGCAAACTAAATGTCCCATAGATATCTTAAACATTACACTCCTCCAATTAAACTCAAATTAAATAAAATTAAAATCTTTCTCCCTAAACTATCTCCCCCTAAAAACCTCTAAATTACTGTTGAGAGGACCACCATCCTCCAGGCCCACAACATAGGTATCATGCTTGATTCACCATATTCCTTTATCCCCATATTCAATCTATTGCCAAAGCCTATCAATTTACCTTTTTAACATTTCCCATAGCTCCCTTCTTTCCTCTGGCATGGCCTCCACCCTTTCCAGATCCTCATTACCTCATGGCTGAACTACTGCAATAACCTGCTGGTTTGTCCCCCTGCCACAAGTCTCTCCCTACAACAAAGCTATTAAAGTGATTTTCCCAAAATTCGGGTCTAATCATATCATAACAGTACTCAATAAACTCTTATGGTTCCCTATTACCCAAAAGATCAAATATAAAACCCTCTGTATGACATTCAAAATTTTTCCTAATTTGCCTTTCCTTTCCATTTACACTGTACACACTTCCCCTCTCTACCCTCATCTTCTGTGATCCAGTGACACATAGTCTCACTGCTGTTTCTCAGATAAGACACTCCATTTTCCAAATATGGGCATTTTTTCTGACTGTTCCCCAAGCTGCAATGATCTCTTTCCTTATCTCTGTCTCCTAGATTCTGTAAAGTTCCAGCTCAAATCCCAGACTTCTTGATTCCCTCTTTATACTAATATCTTCCCTCTGGTGTTTATTTCCAGTTTGTCCAGTCTGTAGCTTGATTATGCCTAGTCATTTGCATATTGTTTCCCCCAGAGACTGGAAACCTCTTGAGAGAATCTTTTGCATCTCTTTGTATCCCCAGCAGTTAGCACAGTGCCTGGCACATTGGAAGTAATGAATAAATATTTATTGGCTCAAGTAGTTCAGTTTGACAAGACTAGCTTGAATGTCCAGTCTATAAAGGAAAATTTAATAAATGATTATCAAATTATTTCAGTTGAGCAGACAGGATATATTTAATGACTCCCATTTTATAGCTGTGGCTCAGGGAGAGCTTGCACAAACTGATAATTACTGCTTTGGGACTTTCAGAAGTCATATAATTCTTCATTTCCTGATCTATAACATGAAGGAGCTGGATTCAGTGGCCTATGGTGTCCTTTCTAACTTTAGTTATCTGATGAACCATAAGTTAATATGTGCAACTGCCAAGATTGAATCCAGGACTCTTCCTTCTCCATCTCCAATATCCTTTCCACTTTTCTACACTGCAACATAATTCTGAATGAAGCTGTCCCAAAATAAGGGCAAATTGCATTGGAAAAGTTACTGGATTTGGAGTCAGAGATTGTGACTTTTGATAGAAACAATCTCTCTGAACCTTGGTTATGGTGCCTGAGGATTCTTTCAGCTCAAAATCTATGATCAATTGACATCAAAAATCTCCTTCATCTCTACATCTATGATTGTGTGATCCACATGAGTAGTAAAATGTTAGAAAATAAGCACAATACCCTAGACCTTGAATTGTCCTTTGTCAAGGCTCCATGTTGACTTCTCAGGTCACTGATGAAGCTGATTTGTTTTCTGTAAAGGATTAGAAACTGAAAGATCATCTGAGAGTAACTCAAAACAGGAAAATGCTCACTCTGGGAGAGAGGTTCCAGATGGCTGTAGGGATGCCAGTCTGTGGCTTCTTGGGGTACATGGAAAGCCAAAGGGAAATGAGCAAAGAATATTTGACTGCCAAGTTGAATTGATCTTGATAGAATAGTTTTATATTTATTCTCATGCCCCTCCCTTTAAAAAAAAAAAAAAAAAAAAGGTCTGAGACCTTACGGGATAATGTGATCCTATGAAAACAGAGCTACTTTGGGGTTAGAGGACCTGGGTTCAAATCTTGCCACTAAATAGTATGGCAGAAACTAGGCATTGACCAACACCTAATGCCCTCTATCAAGATAAGTTTAAGATGTGTTCATGATTTAAATATAATGGGTGATACTATAAGAAAATTAGGAGAACATGAGATAATCTCTCTCTCAGATCTATGGAGAATAAATAAATTTGTGACCAAAGAAGAACTAGAAAATTACATTTATGCAATGTAAAATGGAAATTTTTGATTATATTAAATTTAAAAAGTTTTATACAAACAAAACCAATGCAGCCAAGATTAGAAGAGAAGCAGAAAACTGGAGGGCAAAAATTACATCTAAGGGTTCTGATAAAGGCCTCATTTCTAAAATATTGAGAGAGTTGACTCAAATTTATAAGAATACAAGCCATTCTCCAATTGATAAATGATCAAAGGATATGGACAGGCAATTTTCAGACAAAGAAATTAAAGCCATTTCTAGTCATATGAAAATAATGCTCTAAATCACTATTGATCAGAAAAAAGCAAAGTAAGACAACTCTGAGGTACCACTACACATATCTCATTGGCTAAGATGACAGGGAAAGATAAATGTTGAAGGGGATGTGGAAAAACAGGAACACTAATACTTTGTTGGTGGAATTATGAACTGATCCAACTATTCTGAAGAGCAGCTTAGAACTATTCCCAAAGGACTCTCAGACTGTGCATACTTATTGATCCAGCACTGTCTCTACTAAGTCTGTATCCCAAAAAGATCATAAAAAAGGGAAAAGGACCCACAAGTACAAAAATGTTTGTAGCAGACATTTTTGTAGTGGCAAGGAACTGGAAACTGAGTGGATGTCCATCATTTGGGGAATGGCTGAATAAATTATGGTATATGAAGGTAATAGAATATTATTGTTCTATAAGAAATTATCATCAGGAAGATTTCAAAAAAGCCTGGAGAGACTTATATGAACTGACGCTAAGTGAGTAAAACAAAGAGAGATTGTGTACAGAAATAACAAGATTATGATGATTATCTGATGGACTTGGCTCTTTTCAGCAAGGAAATGATTCAGGCCAATTCCAATAGACTTGGGGTAGAGTCATCTGCATCCAGAAAGAGGACTATGGGGACTAAATGTAGATCACAACATAGTATTTTCATCTTTTTTTGTTGTTTTCCTTCTCATCTTTTCCCTTTTGATCTGATTTTTCTTGTGCAGCATGATAAATGTGGAAAGGTGCTTAGAAAAACTGCACATTTTAAAACCTATATTGGATTTCTTGCTGAAAAGGGGAGGGGGAGAGGAAAAGGGAAGAAAAAAAATTTGGAACACAAGGTTTTGCAAAGATGTTTTGTTGAAAATTATTTTTGCATGTATTTTGAAAATAAAGAAAAAATTGCTCTGAGGTACATGAACTGCAAAAATTTGGCTGTGTTATTTAGCTTCCTTGGGATCCTGTTCCCTGGGGCTCATCTGCAAAATGGAAGAGTTGGATAGATGGTCTCTGTATTTGTTTCTAGTTCTAAGTCTGTGATCCTATGACCTCTCCTGGTTAAATACAGGAAATAAGCTGGGGAAAATCCCTGGCTATATATTCCATCCTCAGCCCCACCTCTTAGAGTATTTAATGTTCAAAGGTCAGCTCTCAAACATAACCAAAAACATCTTCTTCCAAATTTGAGATTACATTTTATGTATATATAGGTATATGGCTAAAGAGAGAAAGATAGAGACAGAGATACATGTACATATTCACATATATACATCCTTATATATATAAATATAAACACAGAAAATATATACACACATGTACATATACACAAGGGTATATGTGGTCCATTGTATAGATATGTGTATATATGTGCACAATATACATATATAGATAATATGTATACATATATACATATACACAATCTGTAATAGGGTCTGACATGTGGGCCAAGTGCCTTTAATCATATCTTCCCATATAAAGAGGCTGGGGAACCCAATTCCAGAAGAGCCATGATGGTGCATAATGGAAGCCCCTTGGAGAGAAATTGGAATATATGTAGATCCTCTGTAACTGGTTCTGGCTGGCTAACAATGGAGTAAATAAGAGGCTCTTTGAAGAGGCCTTCAGAATAGCCTCTCCATCAAAGCTATGGCACATAGTAAGCAATTCATTAATCTTTATTGACTTCTGACTATATCTTCATGGTTATCATCCTGTTTGTTGGACCAGTTCTCAGCGAGAACTTGTGGGATTCCCCCCAGAGGAAGTAAAATAGGAGAGGGCTAAAAACTGGTATCTTATATTACCCTGAAGACTGGGTGTATATGTAAATAATATTTTCCATGGGGATGTCATTTGAAATAAGAACTTGTAGAATTCTGGGTGGAGCTTAGTCAGCACTCTGAAGAGAAACTGTTTCTGCTCTAAGGCTGGGAGTTAGACTTAGTACCGTGTCTTCCCCTAACTCTACCTCACTCTCTGTGTCCTTCTCTCTGTTTCTCTTTCTATGTCTCTGTCTCTGTTTCTCTGATTTATCTTTGTGTGTGTCTCTGTTTCTCTGTCTGTCTTTCTCTTTGCTTCACTGTCCCTGTCTCTCTCTCTCTGTGTGTGCGTGTGTCTGTTTCTGTCTGTGTCTCTATCTCTATGTGTATATCTGTCTGTGTCTGTATCTGTTCTTCTCTGTCTCTGTGTCTCTGTCTCTCTCTGTCTCTATGTCTATCTCTTTGACTTTAGGCAAGTATCTTTATTTCTCTGACCTTCCAATTCTCCATCCTTAAAAATGAACCATTGGGCATAAAGTCAGGAAGATATGACCCCAAAGCTAGCTTCTCTTATTTAACTACCTGTGTGATACTGAGTGTTATACTGTGTTATACTGAGTGTGGTAGTGTGATATTATTTCCTTATCTGTTAAAATTCATCATGGCACTTAGAGTCAGAAAGATTTGAGTTTAAATCCTGCCTTAGCCAGGTATTACTGTATGACCCTGAGTAAGTTACTTAATCCTTCTGAATCTCTGTAGCCTCATATAAAATGAAGATTGAAACTCAGTGGAGCTTTTAGCTCTAAAGATCACAAAATTAAATGATTAAATGATCAATGATTCTGTGATATAGCAGTTAGTCCATTAACTTGTTTTTCTATTCTTACCACTCTGGTTTTTAGAGCAGTGCAGTGGATAGAATTCTGGGCCTAGAATTAGGAAGATTCTGAGTTCAATTCCAGCCTCAAACACTAACTTTCTGACCATGGGCAAGTTACATACTTTACCTCAGTTTCTCCAACCACAAAATAGGGATAATATAACTCTTGCCTGCCGGGATTATTGTGAAGATTAATGAGATAATAATTGTAAAGTGCTTAGCACAATGCCTGGTACCTATTTTAACAAGTGCTTGTTTACATCTTTTTTTCATCTCCCAAGATGATTCCAGTTTGGAGAAAAAGTCAGAAGGCTCCAAGCAAAATTTGGTGCAAGTCATTGATAAGATACTTTAGGCCTGTCTGTTCCCAATTCTTCTGCCCAGGAGTCTCTGCCCTTCAGGAAAATGGGCAAGAGCTTGTCATTGGGACATGACCTTTCCCATCCCCATTCCTAGTCTCACACTGTCCATTGACTGTCAAGAAAGAGAAGTGACACTCTGGAGTGAGCCCCCAAGTCAGAGGAGGCAAACAAAATAAGATTGAGGTAAGATTGTGGGTGGCAGGCTGAAGGGGAAAAGATGTAGACATTTCTGGGAGAATTTGTTCCTTTTTTAAAATGTATGCCTTTCATATATTTCTTCAGCAGTTAAGGCAGCCACCACAGCAAACTCTCATTTCCTGTCAGCCTTAGCCTTGCCCCTCTTGTCACCCTGCAAGTACCCAGTCTCTCTCTCTCTCTTACAGCACCTAGGTGAAGCCAGGATGATGTAACTGTCCCATTCAGTGAGATCTGGTTTTGTCTGGCAACTGAATCACCAACTACTAATTGCACATCTAGAACTGGACTTCTCACTGTCATTTTAAGCTCCACATTCCCAAAATGGAATGCATTATTTCCCCCTAAAATTTTCCTATCATGTAGACTTCCATATAAATATTGAAGGTATTTACTGTCTGTGTTACCCCGGCTTGCGACATAATGGAAGGCTTTAATTCCTCATGTACTCATTCCACGGATCCAATCTGTTGCCAACTCTGACATCTCTCTTATATTTCCCCTCCTTTCCACTCACAGTTGCCAACCTGCATCTCATTGCTAGACTATCAGAAGAGCTTTCTGATTGCCCTTTATATCTCAAGTACTCTCCCTACTTTAGTCCATGCTTGTTAGGCTGCTAAAATTATTTTCCTAAAGTGTACATTGCACTGAGTTACCTCCCTACTCAGTAAACTTTAGTGGCTCCCTATTATCAGTAGGATCAACCTTAGCATGTTTTTCTACCTTTCCAGTCTTCCATGTATTCTATGATCCAACAATACTGGCCAACAACAACAATATAGGCTACTATATCTCCTCATTCTACGGCTTTGTACGGGTTGGATCCCTATACCTAGAGCACTTTTGCTCCCTACTTCTGCCTCCTGGCTTCCGTGAATTCCCTCAAGACTCATCCTAAAATGTGCCTTCAGCAGGAAATCACTCCTGGAATATGTCCCTCTTCCACCTTCAGTCTTCCTTTCATGCATTACTTTTGAATTTATCTCCCATTAACACTGTCTATATCTTGTATGTACTGTTTGCCTGAGTGTCATCTCACTCATTAGAATTAAATTTGGGGGGCAGCTAGTTGGTGCAGTGGATAGAGCACCAGCTTTGAAGTCAAGTGGCCCTGAATTCAAATGTGACCTCAGACACTTAACACTTCCTAGCTATGTAATCCTGGGCAAGTCACTTAACCCCAATTGCCTCAGGGGAAAAAGTTAAATTTGAACTGTAGTATAGAGATAGAGAATGGGCCTGTGATTGATATGGGGAACAACAGAATTAGGAAAATTCATCAATGAATGCTAGTCAGCATCTCCTCTGCAATTTATAGTCTTTGGGACTTGCTGAGAAATGTTGAAAGTTTTGAGGGCTGGGATTACATTTTTAGTTTTCTTTGTGTCAACAGTGTTTAGCACAATACATCACTCATTTGTGTATCAACAAAATGTAATTACCCACATAAGTATCAACAAATTTGAGCAAATTGTTGATTGTTGCTTTGGGAAACTTATTTTGTTTCCTAAATTTCCTAAATTGTTGCAAACAAACAATCAATAAAATTGAATGGATAGATCATCAGGCCTGAAGTCAAAAAGACTTTTACTTTGTTTCCTAAATTTTCTCAATTGTTACAAACAATCAACAAAATTGAGTGGATAGATCATCAGGCCTGAAGTCAGAAATACTTTTACTTTGTTTACTAAATTTCTAAAATTGTTGCAAACAATCAACAAAATTGAGTGGATAGATCATCAGGCCTGAAGTCAGAAAGACTTTTACTTTGTTTACTAAATTTCCAAAATTCTTGCAAGCAGTAAACAAAATTGAGTGGCTGAAGTCAGAAAGACTTTTACTTTGTTTACTTAATGTCCTAAATTCTTGCAAACAATCAATAAAATTGAGTGGATAGATCATCAGGCCTGAAGTCAGAAAGACCTGAGTTAAAATCTAGCCTCAGACATTTACTAGCTATGTGATCCTAGGCAATTCTCTTAATCCAGTTTATCCCAGTTTCTCATCTGTCAAATGACCCTGAGAAAGAAATGGCAAATCAGTCCAGTATCTTTGCTAAGAAAACCCCAACTGGAGTCAAAAGCATAACTGAAATGCAGAACAATAAAATTAACAAATTTGTGATTGTCTGGAAGGAGGACTCAACATTCCCTGCTCTCCTGATTGCTACCACCATCCCTTAACATTTTCCCCATCCCAAGTTACATTCCCCTCTCTCTAGACCGATGGAAAATCACCATTTTTCACTTTAGCCTTACCTCAGTCCTACGCCTTTGACAAAGTCCAAGAGCCCATCCCAGGGAGCACAAGGCCCATAACCAGTCCATGACACTTGTGGCCATTTGGGTCTCATCAATCAGGACAAGTTCTGAAGGACAGAATCTAACAGACAGCTTCAATCGATCAATCAATAAAAGAGTAGCATTAATTAAGCACCTGCTATGTGCCAGGCACTGTGCTAAGTGCTTTACAAATATTTCACTTGCTCCCCACAATGACCCTGAAAGGCAGCTGCTATTATTATGCCCATTTTACAGTTTAGGGAATTGAAGCAAACAGAAGTTAAGTGATTTACCTAGTCACTAATTAGTGAATAATAAGCTAGAAAGTGTGTGAGGCTTGTTTTAAAATTCCTGATTCCAGAACCAGAGCTCTAACCATTGCACATTGCACAATATAGCTGCTTCTATCAAATGCCTGCTAAGTACCAAGCATGGATATGCAAAAACAAAATACATGGAAATACAAAGACATAGAGTGACACAATTTCTTTCCTGAAGAAACTTCCATTCTATTAGGGAAATCAATGTGAGTGTTATGCAACATGCTTAAACTTATATATTATAGTATCTATGCAGTGGTGGGAAGCACCTTTTTGACGTAGACTGAACTGATTTCCCTTTATGGGTCAGTGCCTCTGTCCTTGGGTTGGCTGTGGGAGCTAGGGACTGACCCCTTGCTGTGACTGCCTTGCTGGGGGAGGCTGAAAGGCCCTGTCTCTGGGGAATTGGAGTTTAGGGCCCTTATATTCCCTGCCAGTATGAAAGGTTGCTTATTGGTGGGTGAATGTGCAAGCCGAGGGGTGTGACATGATTTTGAATTCAATGAGGAATTGTATCTTTTTAAATCATATTACAAATAAAATAGTTTTTATTGTATTTTATGCTCCACAGGTGCTTCCTTACATTGTATCCTAATCCTAAACCTGAATCACTGGACTGGCATGAGCTTGACCTGAACTTGAACTCACACACATGTATTTAGCTGTATGTGTAACATGCAAGCATGTGTGCACATGTGCATTGTAGGTATGTGTGTATATATAAGTATACACACATATGAATGTATATGTGTAGGGGTCTCTATATAAACTGATACAATATGAAAATGAGAGAAAGACTAGGAAAGGTTTTTCATGCATTGGAGCTGAGTCTTGAAGGGGACCAGATTCTTAGGGTTGAATATAGAAGTGGGAGGAAGACTAAGAAAGGTTTTTTTTTTTCATGAATTGGAGCTCAGTCTTGAAGGAAATCAGATTTTTAAGGGTGAATATGGAAGTGGGAGGAAGACTAAGAAAGGTTTCTCATGCATTTGAGCTCAATCTTAAAGGAAATCAGCTTCTTAGGGTTGACTATGGAAGTGGGAGGAAGATTAAGAAAGGTTTTTCATTCATTGGAGCTCAACCTTGAAGGAGACCAGATTCTTAGGGTTGAAGGTGAGGAGGAAAGAAGTTCCAGATATGTTTGGAGGCAGAAGATGGAGAACCATGTATGAGGGCCAGTAAGAAGAGAAGCTGAGCTGGTTTGAAGTGTTTATGGAAAGGTGTCATGACCATTGAGACTGGAAGGTAGATTTTAGATCCCTACAGAACCCATGGGTGATCTACACAACCAATCTTCTCTATAATAGTCTTCTTTCCCAAGCAAGTTCTGAGCTGCAAGGGCTCCCCTAATTTGTATGAGTAGAAATAGAAGAGCTAGGGTCCAAAGAGCTGACTCCACTCTTATTTGTGACCTTCTAGCCATGAAGCCTCTCTGCATCAAGGTTACTAAGAAAGCTTAGGAGGGAAGATTCAAAGCTGGTGTTGATCTCTTGGCCTTCTGCTTGGATACTTTCCTTCAGATCTATGGTCTCTCCAGTCCTTGCTGACACTGAATGACCTAAGTGCAGAGTGATCACAGGAGATGATTGGAGACAACATAATAGAGTGGAAAGAAAAATGGCTTCAGAGTCCTGGGTTCAAATCCTGGCTCTGTCAAGTCTTATTTGTGTAATTCTGGGGATGTAATCCAACCTATCTGAGTCTTTGTTTCTTTATTTGTAAAAGAAAAGTTCTCATTGTCTCTGAGAAACCTTCTAGCACATTGGATGTCATGATACTGGACTTCAAAAAGTTGGTGGTTAAAATCTTGAACTGGGCAAGTCTTAGCCTCAGTTCCCTTTTCTGTAAAGAGAATGATAGCATGTATAGGAGAGATTTGTTGTGAGAATGTGGAAACCTTATAGGGTTACATATAAATGTGAGCTGTTATGATCTCAGGGCAAACCAGTTAATATATCAGAACTCAGGATCATAGATCAAGGGTTGGAGGGACTTCAGAAATCTCCTTTGAAATCTGAAGGATTCCAAGGTTTTTCTTTGGAAATCTGATGCTATCATTTGAGGAAACTGAGACCCAGGGAGACTAAGGGATTTACCCAACCCTTAATCAAATGAGGCAATAATGTACAACATGAAATAGTGGAGTCATCTTCCATTGAAGTTAGTGGTATGGGCTGCCCTGCTAGAGATAATGGGGAAAGAGAATAAAGTCATGCATCAGGGAATGGAAAGGGGAATGATCCTTCTGGTATAAGATTAGAGGTCTGTGGTGAGCCTGTCCTCTCTTTTAAACAGGAAAATCCCCACTGCCTCTGGAAGGAGGAAGGAGGGAGAAAGCCACTGCTGTCCCTAGTTCCAAGATGTTTTCTTTTCCAGGGCTCGACTGGTTGAGGCCAGTTTGGGACAGAAGTTTATCTTGATCACAGGCAACCAGCAATTTCCTTCTCTCTCTCTCTCTCTCTCTCTCTCTCTCTCTCTCTCTCTCTCTCTCTCTCTCTCTCTCTCTCTCTCTCTCTCTCTCTCTCTCTCTCTCTCTCTCTCTCTCTCTTTCTCTCTTTCTCTCTCTATCCTTTATTCAAATTTTATCTTAATATTTAATTAACATTTATCTCTTTCCCTGTCCACCCCAAAATTAGAAGAAAAAAGAAAAACTTTTTAACAATGTGCATTGTCGAGCAAAAACTAATTCCCACATTGGCTGTGTCCAAAAAAAATGTGTCTCATTCTCTAACCTAAGTCTGTCACCTCTTCATTAGGAGGTGGATGACATGTCTCCTCATTAGTATAGAATCAAGATTGGTCATTACACTATTCAGAGTTCTTAAGTCTTTCAAAGTTCTTTCTTTATAATATTATTGTTTGTTAATAATGACCTTCCTGGTTCTCCTTCTCTTATCCTTTTATTAATACTTATCACAATCATTTCCCACCATTTCTCCTTTCCTAATAGACTCATCTCTTAGGAAAAAAAAAAGTCCAAAACAGCCCCACATACTGGCCAGGTCAAACTACTGTTAAGTCCTAAAATAAGTCAAATTCATAACTGGAGGAATAAAGCATCTTTAATTGAGGTAATAGGATAGCAAACCTGCCAATCTGGGGGATGTCTCATTGGGAGATCTACAGGAAAGTTCTCATACTTTTAGGAGAAAAGGGATAAAGGGTCACATTTATAGCAAAACTTGGCCTATCAGATCCTTGGCAATCCAAGCTGGCTTCTTCATGACTTGAATCTCTCTTTTTTTTTTTTTTTCCCCTGAGGCTGGGGTTAAGTGACTTGCTCAGGGTCACACAGCTAGGAAGTGTTAAGTGTCTGAGACCAAATTTGAACTGGGGCCTCCGGAATTCAGGGATGGTGCTCTATCCACTGCACCACCTAGCTGCCCCTTATGACATGAATCTCAATGGAAGGGGGAAATGGACATCAAAAGCTGGTCTGGCTCAAGCTGGCTTGTTTACAAGTCCCAGGGTGCGGATTAAGGGTGTGCCTAAGAACAACCTAAGAGTAGTAGGGTGGTAAAGACATTACTGGAATTTTGATATTACTATAGAATCATTAAGAAGGAGTGGCAGGTACCATTACAATTGATATGAGCAAATTTTTTTTATCATTACATTCACATTTTTTTTTTGTTGTTGTTACCACTTAGACCTTACTTTGCACATAGTCTACCATCATATAGTACCTTGGGAAAACCCTGAATTTAAACTTGTACTATCCAGGTTCAAAGCTTCCCACTGCCACCTCTCACTAGTGCGTGACCTTGATTCAGCCACTTTACTCCCTGTTAACCTCATTTGCAAATTGTTGTTATTATTTGTTCTTTGTTCTCTGAGGACCAAGAGATGATGAGTCATGATGCCATGACTTCCAAGTCCATTGGATTTAAGTGATTGAGGGCAATGCAAAGTCACCTACCTCCCTCTCTCCTCCAAAGCCATCTGGGTCCAGTGGCCAGCTACAGGTCAGGATGACTGAAGATGGCCCTGGATGCAGTAGAAGACCTTGGACTTTTGAAGCTAAATTCTTTCCCAGGTCTCTGTTTGTGTGAAGTACTGCCCAATCAGACATTAAGGCAAAGTAAAAATGAGGCAAAGAATGGTTTCTTTTACCTAATTAAAAAATATCAGTCTGGGACAGAATTTCTGGTCAAAACAGAAATAATTTCTATTTTTACTCATTCTGAGCTACTGAAATCCAAAGAATGATAAGAAGCAGCTTGACCTGGGACCTACTGATTATTTAGGCCATTCAATGAGAGCCAGAGTGATTTGGGTTTTCAAGGCACAGTCCTTAAGAAATCTAGTCCATAAATCCCAAGATATCCCAAGTTTCAGCAATCAAAATTTACCCTTCTATGCAGAAGAGGTTGTCTTAAAGGTCTCTAGCTATGAATTTATACTACTGTGACATTTTCAGGGAAAGCAGGGAGTTATGGTCTTCAGGCATCAAGATCAATCATTACCTTGATCTTAGGCTTTTCAGGTTTTGTTTCCTTTATATTATTGGGGTGACTATATAATCATTTCTCTGATTATGCTTCCTTGTCTCTCTATCAGGTCATATAATCTTCCCAAGCTTCTCTGCATTCTTCATGTTAGTCATTGCATCACTTTCCAAAAACTAGTTGACAACAGTGATCCAAGATTTTAGGATGTGAATAAAGATAAAAATTATGTATCCCCAAGTCAGTGTTTCTGAAATTAATTTGATCATGGAATAAATTGGAGCTTTGTGGCAGCTAGGTGGGACAGTAGGTAGAGTGCTTTGTCAACTGGGTGGAGGTTCTATCAGAGATGGGAGAGGAAAGATGACCAGTTTGATGATAGCACCCATGATAGTAAAGGGAAAGAGGGCTGTGTTGGTGGGGAGGGGGGAAGGTAATCTAGACAGATCTGTGATACAAGTCACCTCTGCCTTCTTTCCTCAGGACTCAGTTCAAATCCCACTTAAAATCCACAAACCTTCCCGCCCTCCCAATTTCTGTCCCTTCCAATTCCTCATCTTTCCTTGGGGTCATCTCCCATTTACAATGATCATAACTTGTATGTCCATAATTACTTACTTTTATCTCCCTAGTTATTAGAATGTGAGTTCCTTCAGGGATTCAGACTGTGTTTTTGCCTTTTTTTATATCCCTGGTGCATAACATATAATAATTTCACCAAATTCTCATTGATTGATTGATTGACTAAACTGACCCTGAGCTAAGATTGGCCCAGAATAGCTCAGAATATTTTGGTGATGTTGTGAGTAGGATCAATAGTCCAACAAACATGTTTTTCTATTTTTGGTTCATTTATCTGTAGTCAATGGATTGTAAGCCTGATGGAAGAAAGGGAGGGGAAAGATGGGGAAAAGTGAGCAGTTTCCCATAATTCCCATAATTTGCATGTTAATCACATGCAATGCTGGTAGTTTTCATAGTTCTTGCAATAGAACAGTCTTTAGAAGAACAACAGTGTTTTTCACATACCTCTGCAAAGGATTTTTTCCTTCCAGATATTTGCATAATTTAATTTCCACAAAACAACTCCAGCTCCCACAATCTAGGGGATATCCAGTACTTTGTGCTTATATATAAGGGGTAAGTATAACAAAGAGAAAAGGAAGACTAAATAATTCACCTCTGTGTGCATTAATAAGTCCTCTATCCTCATCTCTCCTGAAAGAGAGCTTTATTAAGCTTTCCCTTAGTTTTTGGAAGTCAAGAAAAAATTTGAAATGGAAGGTTTTTTTAAAGAAAGTTGGTTTAGCAGAGGGCAGAACTAGCTCCCCCTGAACCTGTGTAAGTCTCCCATTACATAGAATTCAAACAAGGGTTCAAACTAAATGGCTTACACATTAGTAGTTTCCAAAAAAGAACAGTTTCCATAGTTTGCTTGAGATGTACATAATTAGGTAAATACAAACATTCAATAAAATTTGGGTGAAACCAAAACACAAGTTAATGGGTGAGTCCCAAATCTAAACTGCATGAAGCCTCAATTGCTTGCTATAATCTCTGGTTTCCCTAGAATGTCTCTGAGGTCAAGCAATATTTCACCACACAAAGCTAGGTTCAAACAATATTAATAAGTAATAAAAGTATTTTTCCCACACTTCCCCTACTGCTCAAGGACCACCTTCTCCTTGAAGCCATCTTAAAATAACTTTGTACATGTATTCTCTCCCTCTAACTTCTTGTATGCTCTGTATTTACTTTGTTTTTATTTTCTTACGTATATGATATTTCTCCCTCCAGGGAATATAAGTTCCTTGAAGACAGGGACCTTTTAAAAATCTTTATCTTGGTGTCCCTGGCACTTAAGACACCTATTTTTGTTATTATTGTTGTGCAGTTATTTCAGTCACATCCATTTAGAACCTCATTTGGTATTTTTGTGGCAAAGAAATGAAGTGATTGGCCATTTTCTTGTCTAGCTCACTTGAAGATGAGAAAACTGAGGCAAAAAGAGTAAAGTGATCTGTTCATTTAAGTGTCTGAGACTAGATTTGAATTCAGGAAGATGAGTTTTCTTGACTCCAGGCCTGGCACTCCATGAACACTGAATTTAAATTAGGTAGTTCAAAGGTCAAGAAGAAGAGGAAAGAACAAAATCAACTGCTCATGTGAGGTATTAGATTTTCTCTTTTTCTGTGTTCTAGATCTTCCTTCAGAATCAAGACTTAGGTTTATAGAGAATCAGCTTTAAAGGACATGATCTTTCCTTTGAGCCTTGAATTCCAAACTCTGCTCTTTAGCTTGCTGGTATTTCCTGGAATACTGTAAGAGGCAGTTGAATCAAAATATAAGCCACCATAGTCTGATGAAGAAGAAAGTAGAAGTGTCATAGAAAAAAAATTGAAGCCCTGACCTGAAAAGAACTCTGGAGAAAGGAACATGGTCAGGGCTAAAATATGGAATATCTGTCAATGAGCATTCCCTGCTAATGTGGAGAATAATCTCCATTTTATTCTATAAATTGTGGAACTGAGATGGCTAATAATTTTTACTAAGCATCTTGATTACTTGAGCTACCCTACTAGCTACAAGAAGCCAGACTGGGAATTGGAATTAACCAAGCAGGATGCAAAGTGAGTTCTCCTTAAGCTGGTTATGTCATGAGGAGCAGGCCAGCCCAGATTCCTGAGGAGCAGCTCAGTCCAGTGAACATATCTGACAAAGTCACACCATGTCTTGTGAGAAACAGCACAGCCTGGAGAACAATAGTCAAACCTGATGAGACCACTATGCAATTATCACCCCAACCCCCTGACTTAGGTTTTTGTCTTTGTAATACCTGCTGTCTATGCCTTCTCCAAGCCTAGTTTTAGCTATGTTCCCATATATGTCTGCCTTCTTCAGAGGAATAACCCAAGAATACAACCTAACTCTTGTCTTTCTCAGACAAAACTCTGGAATAAGGTTGACAAAATGAAAGTAATCCATGATAAAGGAAGGAAATGTCAATAGGCCACTCAATCAAGAGTGAGAAGACCATGAGAAATGGAGTGGAGAAAATTATACTGGCTGCTTTACCAGAATTCCGAAGAAGAAAACAAAAAAAAATTGGTGTTTTTAAATCGAATGTCAACATAAAGAATACAGTTGCTTCTATCTCATTTTACAGGGAAAAGAAAATGTAGAAAAATCTTTTTCCATACGATGAGAGTTTAAAAAGCCCTTGTTTGAAAATCAAAAGACCTAGATTCTAATCCTACTTCTGTCCCTGGTTACTATGTGACTTTCCCACTCTAGGCAAAGGATCCAATAGAATTGTCATCTTCCTCATATCCACACATCCATTAACCTAGCCAAAGAAGGCATCAGTATTCTTGACTGTCATGGCACACTGCTGATCCACTTAGAGCTCATAGTCCTCTAAAACTTCAATTTCTCTCACCTGTAGGATAAGGACATTGGATTAGATCATAGATCTAGTTGACTAGATTGATAGGTTGATCAATTGATTGATGATTGATATAACTGACTTGATTATAGAATCATAGAATATCAGAGTTAAGAGTGGGAGAGGCCCATAGATCATCTAATACAGAACTTTTAAAACTCTTTCCTCTCACAACTCCTTTTTGCCCAAGAAATTTTTATGTGACCTCCTCTTGAAGCCACGTGTTTCTGACAGTGTTTGTGCATGTACAATGCAAAGTGTGCCTATTGTGTGTTCAGAACCAAGGCTTTAGTAAAGTTGCATGATACACTATGAGCAAGAACTGCCAGAAACACCTCAGATTCATTACATGTATGATTTTGAATTAATTTTTGGTTGTTGCATTCAAAACCTTTTACTGCTGCCAGATTTTTTGCAACCACCACATTCAGTTACACAAGCAACACCATATGGAGTTATGACCCACAGTTTGAGAAGCTTTTGGTCTACAACCATGATAAACTTGATTCTTCTCAGCAATTCAGAGATCCAAGCCAATCCCAATAAACTTTGTATGGAAAACCCCATCTGCATCCAGAGAGATACCTATGAAGACTGAATGTAGATCAGTGCACATTATTTTCACTTTTTTCCCTTCTTTTTTTTTTTCTTATGTATTTCCCCCTTTTGTTTTGATTTTTCTCCCAATATGACTCATATGGAAGTATTTTTTAAATGAATGCACATGTATAATCTTTAAAAAAAAAAAAAGGAAGAAAAGAAAGCAGCTTTGATCTAGTGCAAATTATTCTAATTTTATGAGTAGATCTTACCCTAGATTCACTACGAAGGGTTTAGCCTCTTTGGTAGTCTGAAGTTATTCTGGTAAGGTAACCTGACCAAGATTGCTCTTTTCCAGTTCCAGAAAATACAGGGTCATTTGTATAGCAGAAGGAAGCATCAGAATGGACAAACTTTATTTTAGCAACCCTAGACTTCCCTCGCAAACATCCAGACAAATCCACCCACAAAGAACATTCCTGAAAGGCAATTTGGCAAAACCATAACTGAGAGTATCTTTCACTTTCTCTTTTGTGGTTCACAGATGAATTAAAAATGGAGCCATGTCCTTGGATGTTGATATTTGTTCTATTCCCAAATCTTCTGACTACATTGTTACAGAAAATGTGTATTCTATCTATTCTTTGAGCTCTACTTTTTCACTCTGCATCACATCATATAAGTCTCCTCATGTTTTTCTGAATTCTTCATATTTATAAATGTTTACAGCTGAGAAACCTTATATTTTTCTTGTGTCTCACGTATGTCTGGCTTTTCACCATACAATGGGAATATATTTTGTTTCCAGACTTTTATTTGAACAAATAATGCTGCTATGAATATTTTCTTTATTGATGACACATACTTGAAAATTCCTTTTGCAATATCTCTTACAAGTGATCCCTCCAGCTTTCATTCAAAGACCTTAAATATTTAGAACTCACTAAATTCCTAAAACTACACCTTCTGTTATTGGACAATTTTCATTATTCATGTTTTTCTTTATCTCAAGCTGAAACTTTTTTCTGTTCAACCTTCTCTTTTAACTCTGCCATCTGGAGCCAAGCAGCACACATCTACTTCTCTTGTATATGGCAATATTTCAAATACCTATAGTTAGCTATTGTGTCTACCTCTCCCCTTCCAAATCTTTCCTTCTCTAGGATAAACATCTCCAGTTTCTTCACTTTTTTTTTTCTGAAGCAATTGGGGTTAAGTGACTTGCCACTTAAGGTCACGCAGCTAGCAATTCCTTCATTCTTTATATCACATGATTCTAAGTCCCCACATCACCTTGGTTAAACTCTTCTGGACATATTCTAGCTTGTCATTAAAAAGTTTCTGTAATTATGTTAACTATATAATAATAATAGCTAATTTATATAGCACCCATTTCATGCTAGGTTCTGTATTAAGTACTTTGCAAATATTATCTCATTTGATTCTAAAACACCTGGGATGTGGGTGCTATTATTGTTCCCATTTTAAAGATGAGAAAACTGAGGCAAACAGATTAAATGACTTGCCCACAGCTAATATTTGTGGGAATAAGAGGATGGGAACAAAGTATGCCTCTATTGTGTAGGGAATGGTCAAATAAATTGTGGCACATGACTGAAACAGAAAATTTCTCTATTGTAAGCACTCATAATATGAAAAATTCAAAGAAACATAAGAAGACTTGTATGAAATGATGCAGAATCAAAAAAGTTGAGTCCCCAAACTTGTTGATGTTTTCAGTGTGGAAAAACAGGACATTTGAGAGCCCAATGTAGATATGGAGATAGAGTGAGGAGACAGGCTGAGAGGAGACCTAAAACCTTATGTCCAAAATGCCACAAGGGCTTCACTGGACCTCAGAATGTAGATTGACCCAGGGAAATAAGAGGTAGGGCCCAGCACCAAGATATTATACAAAAGACAGGTGGGCCATGGTGGCACCTGAGTTTACACACAGAGAGTCTTTAGAAGGTCAGAACTCTGATATGATCTGTCAGCCAAAAAGCAATCAGATGACAGAAAGGGATTACATGATCAATCAACAGAAAAGCAATCACATAACAGAAAGGGATTACACTTGTGGAGAATACAGGTTTTTAAAACCAACAGGGCAGTGTCCAGTGCAAACATCTCCAATGCAATTGCCAGGTGATGAGGAGAGATCTAGAAAGTGGTAAATAGAAGGAAATTAGATAGGTTAACTGCTTGGGAGAAAGGGTTTGCTTGAATTCCTACAGAAGGAGAAGGAAACAGATGGGTGGCAATGAGCACCTGGAGAGAGACAGAAAAAGAGAAAAATCTGGAAACAAAGGAGAAGACCTAAGAAGATAAAACTGTTGCAGGACTTGAAAACCAGCAGGAATCATTGGATTCTCTAACACAAGATAAGACTATTGCAGGACTTCAAAACGTGCAGGAATTATTGGATTCCTGGAACATGAACTAGTGGACAATGGATTCCTTTTGGACTATTTCTAGGACTTATGACATATATAATTCCTCATGTTGATTCATGTTGTTTGTTTCATTACTACTAGTCTGTTATGTTACTATGTGCTTATGTAATTATGTGTAATACCTCCCATACTGATGGATTTATGTATACCTGTTTTAAGAGTGAGCTCCTTCAGAAACCTGCTAATCTGATTTGATTTCACATTTCCTTTGGTGTTTTCATCTCCCTTCCTGAGCCATCAGGGAAGGTGTGATCACCTTCTTTTTTGGGGTTTTTGCCTCCTTGAGAAGTCAGGGAGGTCATGACCACCTTATGTTATAAATCAAAAGAAATCGAGAGATGTCATGAGCCAGAACTTGAAACAAGGTGCTAATGCTAATATACTTAGTTCACACCTTTAAAGGAGAGTTCACACCTTTAGATAGCATATAGACTAAGATTGACTTTGGGAGATTCACAAATCAGGATTCAGTTGAGGAGATTCACAAGTCAGAGGACAGAAGCCCACAAGCCCACTCTCTTGGAGGTAGAGTCAGATTCATTTTCAACTTCCACCTTTGTGCTGGATGGAGACATTGGAAACTCGAGAGGCTGAAGCTGGCAGAGACAAAGGACTAGCAGCAAGAGTTCTCAGAACCAAGGAGAGAGATAGGCCTCTAAGAAAGCTAACCAGGCTCCAGGAAAAGATTCAAGACTTTGAAGGAGAAAATAGAGGATCTGGACTTTAACTCCTGGCTGCATTTGAGGTGAATATTGAACTTAACTGAAATTAAGGCTGCCTCCAGAAGCCCCCACCCCAAGAAACCTGCTCCCAGAGAACATTACAATTTAGAGAAGAACATTATAATACCAAGGACAGCATCTAGTACAAAGAAGGGATTTACCAGATGCTTGTAGACTGATGATTTATTTAGATTTTACTGCTTGGTGTAGAGGCATCCTATATAACATAGTATAATAGAAAGTACAGCAGTTCTTGAGTGCAAATCCCACCTTAACCTGGTACACAGAACTGTTCTCCACTAATCATATCAAAAGGATATTATTGACATTTTATACTAACTAAAAGAATGAATATACAGTTAATCTTACCACATTGTACACATAAAGCTAACCATTAAGTACTCAATTTATGTCAGAAGATAGAATAAGCAACAAGAAGCAACTTAATTTTCTAAGAATTCACAAGGCTTAAGGAACAAGCTCTCATATTGTTCAACTTTGGAGTTTTGGGGGGAAATTAAATTGAGATTGAAAAGGAATGTCTTCAGTTCTTTTTTAACTACACAATCTGAGTTCAAATCCTTATTTACAGATACTCATACATTTACTATGTGACATGAGTAAATAGTTGAATACTTGTGGGCTTCAGTTTCCTTATCTTTTAAGTTATTAGACCAAGTGGCTTCTAGGGACCCTTCTAATTTTTTAATATTATGTGATTCTTGCTACCTGTGTGAGTTGGTTAAGTCACTTAATTTTTGTTGATCTTGATTTCCTTGTCAGGAAAATGAGAAGGTTGGACAACATGATAGAGAGGGGAATTAGTTCCCATCTCCTGGGTCTAAAGTCAATTGTTCTTCTTACTTTTCCATATTTGCCCTCACTTCTCAAAGGTGGGCCTTTGACCCAAGGGCCAATAACTGCCACTAGTATTCAATTTATAAACTCTTAGAATTAAAGCTGTTGTTTCCCAAACCCTAAATGATACAATATAACCACACCCTTAATGAGGAAATGAGTAGAATGCTGGAGCCAGGAAGACCTGGGTTTGAAATCTACCCCTGCCAATTACTATGGACAATCACTTCATCTCTCTGAGCCTCAGTTTCCCCATCTGTAAAATTATTATTTTACACAAAGCAGCACTTGGGCTGCTTTGTGGCTCAAACACATAAATCACTTTGCAAACTAGCTATTATATTTTTAGTCACTGGACCAATGCCCCTGCTAAGGAGAGGCAGAAGTAGCTGGTTCCTGATGGCCCTTCTATCTCTCATTGAGGGAGTGAATCCCTCTTATACCTATAAACTGATGGAAATTATTTCATTTAGGTTCCCAGAATGGACTGATGAAGACAACTCATTTGCTTACCTAAACCAAAATCCTCCCTACATTTGTTTCAACTGTTTGAATTGAAGGTAAATTGCAGCAGAACATACCCTGCCCTAAAGCAATTTGCCTTCTGACTAGGAAACAAGTGCGGAGTATTTGGTGCCAAACCAGATAAACAACTAAGCCTGTAGGATGAGTTAAGTTGGCTGCCAAAAATTGATTTGACAGACAACAAGAGATAGTAGAGACAAGCACAAAGATACTCAGGAGCTCAGTGCCTTCCCCAGGTACTGCCTATCTCTGAGACCATGGGCAAGTTATGTTGTCTTTCCTAGCTTCATTTTTCTCATTTCCCTCAAAAGATTGTCAGACTGAAGGCTGATGGAGAATTTAGAGAGTGATGGGAAGTTTGGGATACTTTGACTCTCATCTCCAGCCATGAGAAAGCCATTTAACTTCTCTTCACCTCAGTTTTTTAATCTGTGAAATAGGTTTCATGGTATCACAGATCTAAAGCTGAAAAGGATCTCAGAGGTTGTCTGGTTACAATCCCCTTATTTTAAGAATGGATAAACTGAGTCATAGAGAGGCAAAATGTCTTGTAGGATCATGGCTCTAGGAAGATGTAAGGGGATGCATAGAGTGATACCATCATTTTATAGAGGAGGAAATTGAGTCCTGGAGAAATGAAGTGAAGTTACTTGTGTAAGTCACAAAGATTCTAAGAGCAGAGGTGACAATTGAACCAGTCTTCTGATTCCAAAGTCAAAGTTCTTTTCAGTCCACTCAATGTTATAGGAGATAAGGGTTTTGTGTTGAGTGTCAGTCATTATCCTTATTATCATTACTTTTGGTTTACATCTAAAAAACAAAACAAAAAACAAACAACAAAAACTTGGAAACATCAGATTTAAGCTGGGATGCTAAGGAAGCACTTTTTTTATTTTGTAAACATTCCAAGGAATAACCATAGCCTCGGTATATCCCAAGAAGATGGGAATTACACATCTAAGTGGTGGTAATAAATACTCATTAACTACACTATCTGGGATTTGTTCCTAAGCCAGAACTACCCAAGAAATGGCTAAACAAATATCTCAGGATTTGACTTTCTTCATAATTGTTCTCTACACCAAATCAACCAAATCACAGGTTTATCCCTATTAACTTGGGATAGAAAAGTGGAATGGATAGATGTTTTGGGAGTTGATGGTGTCTGGGTTTTTTCCCCCGTACTCCCATTTTATGGTCTGGTGATGCAGTGTGCTCTCCATACTAAAATGGTACCCTCTACCCACTAATTGAACTATTAAGGACAGAGATTGTAAACACTTTTCTGTGTATGTAAAATTTTCCTGATTGAATATCAGTTCTTTGGAAGTAAGGGATTTTTCATTTTTGTGTTTGTATTCTCATTCCCTTATATAGCACTTGCATATAAATGATTGATCAAGCCACTGGCCTTCTGACTTTCAAGTATGAGAAATGGATAAACATTTGTTATAAAAATTAAATTGGAGAAATGAAATTTAAATTAGAAAACTGAGACAGACCCATAGGTACATCAGTGGATGGTTGGAGTTGGGGTTATCTTCCCCAAAAGAATGTAAGAATGAAAACTCCTTAGGGGCAAGGATGGGATTTTATGATGGGGATGATGGTCTGAGATTTTAAAAGAACCTTTTTGTTCTTGGCACTGTTGAAGTCTCCTTGATGCATTCAGGATGGGGGAAGGGCAAGATTACAAGTCTCCCTACCCATTGGGCAAACACTTAGTTTCAAGCTCTTTTGTTGCTGGGGGGAAATTCCCCCCGAAGTTTTGAAGAGAAAGGGATGGGACTCCACTCTAGGGCATACATAAATCTTCTTGAGACCTGTTCACCCGTTACTCCCTTGCTGACCCTGTTTTGGTGGACACTGGGGGTGTCCTTTCTCATGAGAAAGCAATAAATTCCTTTTTACCTCTCCTGAGGCAGGACTCTGATTGATTAATTGGATTGGGCAGGGGAGGGAGGGCAGTTTCTTTCCTTTATATTGACTCAAATCATCAAAGGCTAAGAGATGTCTGTCTTCCTCTCATAGTTCCCCCCCAAAAAAGCTAATTCTCCCTGTTGAATTATTCCAAAGTTTTGTTGGCTTTGTAGTAAGGAAGTTTTCTTTCAGTCTAACTTAAATCCTTCCTCTTGTGATTTACCTTCTGTCTTCTATGGGCCCACACCCTCCATTTGAAAGTTCTTTACATATTTGAAGACAGTTATCAAGCAATTTCCCAACTTGCCTTTCCCAAGCTGTCAACATCTAGTTCCCTTTAATGTATGTCTTACCTTCCATCCCTTTAATTGTTGTTTTCCTTCCTCTAAAAATCCTCTCTACTTCATTAATTTAAAAAAAAAAAGTTTTATAATTGCCCATCTTCTCTTTCCCTCCTGTCCTCCCCTCAGCACCACACCTAGACTTTGATTTGGAGCTCAATTAAAAGAACATCTCTGACTACAGAACTGGGTGGTGTGTAACCTCCCAGAGAGCAAGTCCTAAGGAATTCCGGGATCTGATTTCACATCCCACCACAGATTAAAAACATCTGACTTGAAAGAGGGAAAGAGGACTGATATTTCTAGGGAAATATAATGGTAGTTTTGGGGTCCCCTGACCTCGGGAGCCTTCTGTTCTAACAGTAAGTCAGTAATCCTAAATCTTCTAGCTTTGGAGCGGCCTCAGGGACTTCCCATCTTCCCAAATTAAGAACAACAATCTGTCTGATTCCGACCAGACCATTCCTCAGTTCATGGCTGACTATCAAAATAGCTTCTGGCCTCAAGATAGTCCCAAGGACCAAACTCCTGATACAATAGTGATAATCTTTTCAGTGAAAACCAAATTCTGGGAGACCATTCCTGAGCTGTAGAATTAGCATATCTATGATAGAAGCTGGATAAATGTGTCTCTTTGCTTCTGTTTCTCTGCTAATTTATCTTGGCATTACAATTATAATAAATTTTGCCCCTTGACTAGGAGTTGGGTTCAAGCCTGCAAATTCTTTTGAGACATCTCACAATACCGGTCTGGGACCCCAATCTTTTGGAGTCCTCTTTCCCAATTTCAACAGGACTGCTAGGAATGTGGACACTGGTGGCAAGTCATAAGTTCTTAACCAAAAGGTATAGAAGAATCAAAAAAGAAACTATAAGTAACTTCAGTTACATGGAATTGAAAAGCTTCTACCCAAAGTCAAAACAGTTAAGATAAAGAGGTAAAATGTTGATTGATTAAGAATATTTGCATCTAATCTCTGATAAAGGTGACATATCCAATACACACAGGGGAACAATCTCTAAATCCAAGAACCATTATGGAATGCCTATGGTATTCTCAAAAGAAAAATTGCAAGCTATCAAAAACAAAACAACAACAACAACAAAAAGCAAAAACAAAAACAAACAACAACAAAAAAACCAACATGAAATATTGATCCAGATCACCAGTATTTAGTATTATAGAAATGCAAATCAAAACAATTTACCCAGCAAATGAAGATGATTCAAGATAGGAACAATCAATATTAGAGATATTATAAAAAGGAACATCAATAACATTATTGGAAAATATATAACACTATTGGTAGAATGGTGAACTAATTCAGTCAATTTGAAAATTTGGACGTAAGCTCTAAAAATGACTAACCTATTTATATTCTTTAAGGGAAAGGCATATACCTTAAAGAGGTAAAGGACAGAAAGAAAAAATGCCAAATTAAAAACAACAACAACAACATTCATAGTGATAGATTAGAATAGTCACCAAAGAAAAATCGGATCAAGAAGGAAAGAAAGAGAAAGAAAACAAAATGCAAGCAAATAACAACAGAGAGAGTGACAATGCTATGTTGTGGTCCACTCTCAGTCCCTACAGTCTTTTCTCTGAGTGTATATGGCTCTCTCCATCACTGAACAAGTGATATTGGTTTGAATCATCTCATTGTTGAAGAGAGCCATGTCCATCAGAACTGATTATTGTTGCTGTGTATAATGATCTCCTGGTTCTGCTCACTTCACTCAGCATCAGTTCATGTAAGTCTCTCCAGGGTTCTCTGAAATCATCCTGCTGGTCATTTCTTACAGAACAATAATATTCCATAATATTCATAAACTACAATTTATTCAGCCATTCCCCAACTGATGGGCATCCACTCAGTTTCCAGTTTCTTGCCACTACACAAAGGGCTGCCACAAACATTTTTGCACATGTGGGTCCCTTTCCCTCCTTTAAGATCTCTTTGGGATATAATCCCAGTAGAAACACTGTTGGAACAAAGGGTATGCACAGTTTCATAACTTTTTGAGCATAGTTCCAAATTGCTCTACAGAATGGTTGGATCTGTTCACAGTTTCACCAATAATGTATCAGCATTCCAGTTTTCCCACAGCCCTTCCAACATTGGTCCTTATCATTTCCTGTCATTTTAGCCAATCTGACAGGTGTGTAATGGTATCTCAGAGTTGTCTTAATTTGCATTTTCTGATCAATAGTGATTTGGAACACCCTTTCATATGACTATAAATAGTTTAAATTTCTTCATCTGAAAATTGTTCATTTCCTTTGGTTGGAGAATGTATGCCCCAGTTTGTTACAGGATGGACTGGGACAAGCCAATATTGATTGGCCAGCAACCTCTTTTATGACTGCTTTAGCTTGTTCTGTGCATAGAGACACAGCAGATGTTACTTGACATTAGCAGAAATAAAATTGACTTTTGCCTTACACAAAATACTCCAGAAGTTATGTTTTCTAAGAAGACTGTTTGTACTAAAATTCTTTATACTAAGTCACACTACATTAGAATAGCAGCTGGATCCCACAAATAGTTGTATCAAAAGCTAAATGTTCTGTATCTAGTTACAAGCAGATGACTAAGCCAAACTTTGACCTTACACATGATTTACACATTTCAGATGAAAAACAGCATATTTCTCACAAAATTGTCACTTTCTCTGAATACAGAAATTACATGAGGGAAAAAACAAACAAACAGGCATTTGACTATAACAGGACAAAGCTTTCTTAGATCTCTGGCTTTCAATTAACCAAAAATGAAAACATCTAACAAACTTCTCTCAGAAGTTCCTTTTATTGCTAAGTAGTAAAATCTTTGCTGCAGCATTACAAATGTCTTTGCTTGAAACAGACTTGAAAAATGAAAATAAAAATCAGTTATTGACACCTTGTAAACATAGGCTATCTCTTTAAATAATAGAAGCAATTTAAAGATGAAGAGATTTCAAAATGGTTTCTCTTGTATTTTCTTCCTCACATGAGAATTTTATTTCCCATACCAATTTCTTTTCTTGGGCTGATAATCTAGCAATGAACAATGGTTTTGTTTGGGGTTTTTCATCTTGCTAGAGAGAGGGAAAAGGAATAAGCCTGGGACTGAGAGCATATTGAGAGGGCTTGCATCCCATCCTTACAGACAGGGAAGAAGTGAGATGTAGGGAAAAAAAGATTCTTTCCTTCTCTGTAACAAAACTGTTAATTTTTTTCAATTGCTTTTTAAACCTTTTCAAACTTTTAAAAATAAGATTTAATAAATTCTATAACTTTCAACTACATAATTTCATTTCTATAAACCCAAATTTGATCAGTTCTGGGTCCACAGGAAAAAGTTGGGTTCTTCCCTTCTGTCCCTTTAAGTAAGTTTCTTTCTTTGTTTAGGGAAGAAAGATGATCTTAAAATTCAGAATAGGTGATAGCTAGATATTTATTGGTGAAACTGCACAAAGCTTATAACACGTGTTCAGCAGGGCTGACAGAATTTTAAAACAGTTTAACATATATTGAATTCCTTAATCTGGGGAAAGGAGTGGGGGAAATGGAAAGAGAAAAAAAATTGAAACACATTTCACAGGGGTAATATGTTGAAAATTATGCTTATATATTGAAAATAAAAAGATTTTAAAATTTTTTAAAAGATTTAAAAAACATAGCTCATACAAGTTGTAAAATTGGACAACATATAATTTAGAAATCAACATAAATACCTTAAATAAATTACATCTAATTAAAGGAGAAAACAAGCATAGGTTTGTCTTTAGGTTGAGTAAATTTGAGACACAGTTTTTGGCTTAAATCAAATACAGATTTAAATTTTTAGTAATAATACTTCAGTATTAAAAATTAATGCACACATATGTCTAAAATCTTATGCCCAAATGAACAATCAAGTTCACAGTTTTAGCATGTACCAGTTAAAAGTGATTCTCATCTCAGACAACTTAGAATCAGATTTCCAATTTCAATATACCCAAATTTAATGTTACATCTTTGGGAGAAAGCTCTCCCCCTTTTGTGAATAAGAGAAATGTTAAATATTCCAGTTTTTATTTCAAAAGTACTGACCTTCACCCTTTCAAACTATTTAATATTAAAAAATGTACTAGTGAATCCCCCCAATTTTAAAGATGACTGAACTTTTTGAGACATAAAATGGCACCTGGAAGCTGAGAGACAAGGGCCTGAGGTTTTTCCAGATGTTGACTTGGGGGCAAAATAGCAGCAGCATGGGTCTCCCCAAGGGCCTATTTTTAAAAATTTAGGGTTCTCTTTTCTCTACCCTCACTCAGTTATTCTGTACCCAAGAAAGGAGGGAAGGGGGAAGAAGAGAGGGAAGTTCTTAAAGTAGAGTCCTAACTATATTCAGGGATCAAACAGCTCCTGTATGGTGACCACCAAGATCTCCCCAAATCCTGTGGAGGACAGTCTCCTGTCTAAAGGGGGGAAGGGAGAAACTGCTTGCATCTCCCATGTAGAGAGAAATGAAAAATGCCACACCCTTCTACACACACACACACACACACACACACACACACACACACACAAACAAACAAACAAACACATACATTCACACAGAGGAGGGGATTATACAAAGTATAGAGACCTAGAACCAGGGGCTTTAAGTAAATGGTGGACTTTAAGGGGGGGGGGGGAGAATGGAAAATCCAGGTTTGCAGAGTTGGGGGATTTCAAACAACAGTGCCCAGAATCAGGGTGGGCAACTGAGGATGGTCAGAGAGGGGAGTTGGGATTTCCAAGGGAAGGGAAGTGCTGAAGAGGGACTAGCTTACCTTACATTGGAGATGTCAGAAATGCTGAGGGTTCCAAGACCTTAGGAGAGGGAATATGAGCAGGATAAACTCCAGGTTTCAAATTATCACCCGGGGCCTAGGCTTGGTTGAGAAGGTAGAGGAAGGAAGGCAGATCATCCTTTTTAAGTCAGTAGCCTGGAGGCTAAGTTTTTAATCTCTTGAAAGCTTAACTTTTAAGAAAATGCTGGTTAAATTGATGGACAAAGAGAAAGGGAACTGTCACAGTGAGACTTCCCCTTTGTAATGTTAGGGGCTGTAAACATCCTTAGAGAATATCCTACCCTCCAGTGGCCAAGCTGGCTCATCCAGTGTCCAGGAGAGAAGAAGGAATACTCATGTAAATGTCATGAACTCATAGAAAAGGACTCAAGCTTTTGAGGGACATCTCCCTACTTTAGACCCATCAGAAAAGCGACCCACTTTTTGTACTCCAAGTTACATCTGGTTTCTCAGTTACATATACCTTAGTTGAGGAGTAAGACAAAAAGAAAAAAATGATATTGGAGTGTTCACATTTCCTTTGTTCTGTGATACATGTTATATGGGTTCGGCTCCATCTATTATGGGGCAGAATAATCACTAGGAGAGTTAATATGCAATAGATTCGGGAGAGCAATAAATTTGGGAGAGCATAATTATAAAGCATATTATACAAAAATAGCATAATAGAGATTTGGTTACAGTCAATCAACCTGAAGAAATCAGGTGAGGCAAAAATCACAGATTGCAAAGAAATCTTATTTTATTTGCTTGAAAATAGCTTCAAGGTTTATCAATTGAAGAATGGCTGAATAAGTTATGATATATGGATGTTATGGAATATTATTGTTTTATAAGAAACAATCAGCAGGATGATTTCAGAAAGACTTGGAGGGACTTCTATGAACTGATGCTAAGTGAAATGAGCAGAAACAGGAGATCATTGTACATGGCAACAGCAAGATTTTACAATGATCAATTCTGATGGACATGGTTCTATTCAACAATGAGATGATTCAGACCAGTTCCAATGGTCTTGTAATGAGGAGAACCATCTGTGCTCAGATAGAAGTGTATGGGAATTGAGTGTGGACCATAACATAGCATTTTCATTTTGTTGTTGTTTGCTTGCATTTTGTTTCCTTTCTCATTTTTTCCCATTTTGATCTGATTTTTCTTGTGCAACATGATAATTGTGTAAATATGTACAAAAGAATTTCACATGTTTACTTGTCATCTTGGGGAGGGGATGGAAAAAAGGGAGGGAAAAAAATTGGAACACAAGGTTTTTTGGGGGGTGAATGTTGAAAATTATCTATGGATATGTTCTGAAAATAAAACATTTTAATAAAAAAAGAAAACAGCTTCAAGGGCTTCAAGCAATTACAACGCAAAATCATAAATGAACAAATGGTTTGTATTTCAGGGTATAGAACTTTTAAAAGTCTCAGAGGAGTGGAGATAGGATCTATGAGGTAGGGGGAGGAACCAGGGAGAAATTGGTAGCTCAGAAAGAGGGGTCAAGGAGGAGCCAAGTGGAATGGATCTGGCGGATCAGAACCCAGACCTGTTTAAAGATATGCCAATCAAGATCTCAAAGGTTGTTTAAAGATGCTCAAAAGTTAGACAATGGAGGCTGATAAAAACTTCAGTCTAGGACGTGGTTATGGCTAATAATAGCCAGATAGGCTCTTTCTGATAAGGGAAAAGAATAAGCTGGTTTCAAAGTCCACATTTTGTAGTAGCTGTGTGACCCTAGGCAAATCAGGTTACCCTGAAGTTTGCCTCATTTGCCTTAAATGTCAAATGAGCTAGAGAAGGAAATAGCAAACCACTTTGGTATCTTTGCCAAGAAAACCCAAATGGGCTCATGAAGAGCCCCATATAATTGAAACAAATAAACTACAAAAAAGAACTGGAAATAAAATTAACACCCAGACAATATCTAGACAAATTAAGGTACATGGGTGCAATGCAATAGGATTTCACTAAGAAACAATGACTATAAAGAATTCAGGGAAACATGAGAAGACTTATATGAACTGATGCAGTTTAAGTAAGCAAAATCAAGAAAGCAGTTATATGACTACAACATTGTAAATGGAAAAACAAACAAGAAGAAATTAAAGACTGGGGAGCTATAATGACCAAGCATGGCTCTTAAAAACAGGTATGCTGCCTGGAAAATTCACTTCTGAGAAATATACCTGATCTTGTAAGAAACAAAATATCTTACCAAAAATTCCACTGACTCACTGATGAATGCAGAAAAGATTTATTTTACATTCTTGAAAAAATGGGTGCCTTGGTGAATAGACACACCTTTGAAACTCCAAAGGCAGCGTTTGATTTCTTATCCTGAAGCACAAGTCCTCTCCTGATTCCCCATTAATTGGATATTATAGAAGTTATATGACATGAATTTTCACTTTTCATTATATAGCCAATCCCTACCCCAAAAGAATTTAAGTTCTGAAAAGGGAAAGGTAACAGAGGAGGGCTAAGGGCAGAGAACAAAGATTCTTTTCAAATTTCAGGCCTTCATTCCTGACAAGTCATTCCTTGACTCTTAAGGAGCTTACTTTTTTTTTTTTTTTTTTTTCCCCTGAGGTTGGGGTTATTAAGTGACTTGCCCAGGGTCACACAACTAGGAAGTGTTAAGTGTCTGAGACCAGATTTGAACTGGGGTCCTCCTGAATTCAAGGCTGGTGTGCTATCCACTGTACCACCTAGCTGCCCCTGAGCTTACTTTCTTTTGGGGGAAGATAAACTCCATCCTTGATTATTCTTTGATGTCCTTGTGGGTTTGAGTTTTCTAATTTAGATTTCATTTCTCTAATTTAATTTTCATTACTGTGAAAAACAAATACTCATCCATTTCTCACAATCCCTTCAATGGCTCCTTATTGCCCACTAAATTAAAAAAAAAAACAAAAAACCCAAATCCTTTGTTTGGCATTTAAGGACCTTTACAATCTGATGTCTTTCTTATGAAGAATGAATGAATGAATAGCTTATCTTGGTCCCAGTCAATTAAGCACCAGGGCTAAGAATCAAACCAATATCTCCTGATCCCTAACCCTACCAATACACTACATTCCTGGAATATGTCACCTTCCACTTCATCTACTGCTTTCATATTCTTCTCTGTCCTATCTTTCACTGCCCCACAAGCCAACTACAACTTGCCCATCTGTCTATAAAAGGAGGGAGCTGGAGTTGATGGCTTCTGACCTCAGGCAGCTGGATGGTACAGTAGATAAAGCCGTGGCTCTGGAATCAGCAAAACCTCATTCCAAAGCCAGCCTTAAACACTTAGCAGTGGTATGGTCCTGGGCAAATCACTGAATCTCTATTTGCCTCAGTTTCCTCAGCTGTAAAATAAAGATAATATGAATGACTACTTCATAGAACTATTGTAAACATTAAATGAAATTGTTAAGGTTCAAAGGAGACCCCAAAAGGTTGGGGTCACAGACTGGTGTCATATGGCGTCTCAAAAGAATTTGCAGGTTTGCACCCATCTCCAAGTCAAGGGTCAAAGTTTATTGTAATTGTCACCTAATGAAGTGGGCTAAGTTCCAAAAGAATTTAGCAAAGAATTTTGCTTTCTTTCTCATTTTTTTTATCTGATTGTTCTTGTGCAGCAAGATAATTGTATAAATATGTATACATATATTGGATTAGACATGTATTTTAACATATTTAACATATATTGGATTACTTGCCATCTAGGGGAGGGGATGCGGGAAAAATTTGGAACACAAGGTTTTGCAAGGGTCAGTGTTGAAAAATTATCCATGCATATGTTTTGAAAATAAAAGGCTTTGAATTAAAAAGGAAATGATAAAAAAGAGAATTTGGCAAGGAACCAGAAGCAAGAAGATAAATTTGTAGGAAAAAACCAGGAAGATCCAGTTCTTCATGTTGTTACTGATATGTTAATTTTATGACTTAGAGGTAGAATTGAGGAAAGGACTTGTTTGCACCTCAATATTGAATTTTATGGTTTAGAGGTGGGGTTAAGGAATAATCTGTTATACACCTCATAACTGCCTCACAAACTTTGTTATCACTGACCAACAGATTGTTACCTGGCACTTTGCAATGTTTGTAGGACTATACTATAGTATTCCTAAGGTCAGGAGACTTTAGGATCATTGACAGACAGATTGTTAGAACAATAGAACTCCTAAGGTAAGGAGGCCTCCGGATTACTACTATATTTCTCCTAGAAGCTGCACTTCATGCGCCCCATCAAAATGATATTTTTTAAAGTGCCTGGCATGGTTAATAAATGTTCCTTTCTTTTCTTCCTCTAAGGTCCCTTCCAACTCTAAATCTATAATTCTTCTCTGGGTGGGAAGTGTCAGAAGACTGGGGGGGGGGAAGAAAAGAAATAGAAAGAAGAAGGTTTTAATATATTTATCTATCTTTATATATTTCTATCTCTAGCTATTTATATCTATATCAATTTATCTATCTATATTTCTACCTATCTGTCAATATCTATCTCTATATCTATTTAGATCTCTCTGTATATCTCTGTCTCTATCTCTCTATATTTATTTCTATATCTATCTATCCATTTATAACTGACATAACCTATGATGTAGGGTTTGTTACTAAATGATGGCAGGCACCAAAATTTGGAGTTCAGTCTTGGGAAGAATTTGGAATGGCCATTCTCTTCGGCAAAAGGTAGATTTACTTAAGAAAGAGGTTACAGAAAAAATGAAGGGATACAATAGATATTGAGAATGATATATATGAAATAGAGTGGGAGAGCATATGAAAGATAAGTTCCTCAGTGGAATCCACAACTACCTAGTAGAAAGGGAGCACTCCATGAGGCTGGGGCATACCCTTATCTGGAAGTTAAATCCTGAAAGTGATTTAAACACTCTAAAAGAGTTAGCTATAAGGAGGAGAATTGGGATTGAGAAGCATAGTGGAATTAGGGGAGATACCATGTGGTATGGGGAAGGAGAGGTAGGGATAAAGACACCGTGAGGCAGAGTACTGTGGCAGGCTGACCCAAAGAATGGCCCCACGTAGGCTTTTTAGGGGACATTTAACCTCAGGGACATGACTGGGATTCCGATAAAGAGGGGACCCTGAAACTCTGAAAATCCTTGAAGGAGAAAATCTCCTTCAACTCTGCTTCACTAAGGGACTCTGCCCCAAGGGACAAATAGTTTTCTTGTTACCTGGGTGAGATTGGCTCAGTCCTGAAACTCATTGAATTCAATTCAATTCCAGCTCAAGCTGAAACCCAGCTTGGGACTCCACACAGGAGCCCCCTTCAGCTTGTAGCCAAAGCTCCTATTATAAAAGAGCCAAACTAAAATCCTCTCTTTGCAGAGGTTCCAAACACACCAAGCTCCATGCTTGTCATATCAAGGGCCTCTGCCCACTAGAATACTCTTTCCAGTGCCATCCTGTCTTTACCCTAACCAGATTTTATGCCTTTCGGTCAGGATTTCTAATCTTACTTCCAATCCCCATAATAAACCCTTTTATCAATCTAGGTTTTCAGGTCTGTAAATTCTTTTACAGAGAACCTTCATACCGCCAGAAGGGACTCCCCCAAACTCCCCACTGTTGTGCTGAATCCCAAGGGGGTGCAGAGGAGCCAAACCTCTCCATTTGGTTCCCTGAACCCTGAACCCGCCACTAGACCTTATCATTAACTCCCTGACCACCAAAAACCCTAATCTCATTTTGGTTCCCTAAATTTAAACCTCTACAGATGGTGGGTCTCAGAAGTTTGACATAACTTGGATTTTAGACTGGATGATCTCTCCAGAGGGTAAGAAAATGGAGCTAAACTGATCTCTATCAAAGTCTTCTCCCTGCTTGCTTCAGGGATCAGTTTTTTAGTTTCTCTGTCAAAGACACCATTCAGGACCTCATCATATCTATATTTATCTAACTATCTCTATCTATCTCTATCTCTATGTAGATATATCAATATTTCCTTGTGCAAACAGCTGGGAGTTTGACAATAAAAAAAATCAACCTGGTTGGCTTGATGGGGGGTTTGTGATAGAGTTTAAAAGTAAAAACAATGGATTTGAAATTAAAGAACCTGGATTCAAATCTTGGTGTATCCAATCTAATCCAATCCAATAACATATGGGATGTCCATGGATCCTTGTGTGAGAACTTGGATGAGTCAACCTTTCTGGTTCTCAATTTTTCATCTGCACAATGAAGGATAAGCTTCTCAGGATCATAGTTTTTAAGCTAGAATGGAAGTGATCTATGAAGTCATCTTGTGTAGCCCTCATGACGCAGAGATGGGGCTTGTTCGTGGTCACAAAAGCTGTAAGTATTAAAGTCAGAATTTGAACAACTGTCTCCAAATCCAGCATTCAGGTTCCTTTTAGTTGCCATTCCTAGGAGCCTATATTGAACTTGACTTTCATATGTAAAATATGGTAATACCTAAGAGACATGACCTTTAGGGTGGTTCCCTCTCAGAGAAAGCTTTGGTCTCCTCTGTGTTTCTGTTTATATAAAGGGGAATTTCGGGAGCAAGAGAGAGAAGGAAGTGTGGGTGGTTGAGAGAAATAAGTCTGGGTGATTGAGAAAGAAAAGCGACAGAGAGGCATTGATAATAATGCTTTGGGAAATCTGCACATGGACCTGGAGGAAGGAAACCCAGCCAGAGGAGACTGGGAAAACAGCCTGCTGAGCCCCTTGGGTCTGGAGACAGTCAGGTTTTGTTTCCCTCTCTTAGCACCAAATAGCCCTTGATGTCTCTTAGATAACATACATACTCCTCAGCTTGACACTAAAATCCTTACAGCCTGCCTTTTCGAATTTACTTTAATCGGCTATCCTTCACACATCCTACAATACAGTTAAATTGGCCAATTTATCATTCCCTGATTTTGGGATTCTGTCTCTTCCGGGCCTTAACATCCACCAAGCTTCAGCTCAGGTGCCACTTTCTACTGAGAACCTTTTCTGATACCCTTTATTGGTGCTTCTTATTAGTAAAGGCCTCTCCCTTCTCAACAGATGTGGTGCTTACTTATTCCTGTAAATCCCAATAAGATGTGAACACTTTGAACTGGAAGATCTATCCTAGTCATCTGACATAGTGCTTTCAGTGTAATAAATGTTTAATGAGTGTTTGTGGAAAGAAGGAAGGAAGGAAGGAAGGAAGGAAGGAAGGAAGGAAGGAAGGAAGGAAGGAAGGAAGGAAGGAAGGAAGGAAGGATGGATGGAAGGATGGATGGAAGGAAGGAAGGAAAGGGAAAAGAAAAGAAAGAAAGCAGAAAAGGAAAGAAAAGAAAAAGAAAGAGGAAGAAAGAAAAAGAGGGAGGGAGAAAACAGGAAGGAAGGAAAAACAAAGGAAGAAGAAAGAAAAAGGAAAGGAAAGAAGGAAGGAAGGAGAAGGGAGGGAGGAAAGAAGGAAGAAAAGAAAGAGATAAAGGAAGGAAAGAAGGAAGGGAGGGAGGAAGGAAAGAAGAAAAGAGAAGGAAGGAAAGGAAGAAGGGAGGGAGGGAGGGAAGAAGGAAGGAATAAATGGAGAGAGAAACAGAGGAAGGAAGGAAGGAAGGATAGATACATCTATATACTGAAGATGTTGAGTTTCTCAACAGGAGAGTTTTAGGTGCCCTCTAACTTTCCTATATAGTAAATATAGTAAATTGTCAGAATGCATGTTCTGGCTAAAAGAAAAAAAAAACAAGGGTAGATCATGATAATGCATATTTTAAAGATAATTTTAGGTTATTAATAACAGCTATAATAACCCTGTAAGGTTTTGCAAAGTGCTTTACATACTATAATTCATTTAATTCTCACAACAACCCAAGATGGTCAATGCTATTATTATACCTATTTTACAGATGAAGAAACCTATGCACAGAGACGTGACTTACTTGTCCAAGGTTACCAAGTTTGGAAGTATCCAAAACTGGTTTTGAACTCAGAGCTTCCACACTGCAAGCCCAATTTTCTATTCACCTGCAAGTTTACAAAGCACTTTCCTCACAATAGCCTTTGAGATGCAATCTGCAAGTTAGTCCCCTCTGCCTCCCCTGCCATTTTACCCCATTTAAAAATTATACCCCCCCATTCATCTTACAGATAAGAAAACTGAGCTTGAGATTTGCCTAATGTGGATAATCTCAGTTTTCCATTTCTCAGAAGGAAAATAAACATGAATAAGTTTACTGGCGATAAAATGCTTTCACATCCACAAAGCACTTTGCCTATGTTATTTCATTTGAGCCTCACAACAGTTCCACAAGGCAGGTATGACAAGCATCTTTTTCATCTCCATTTTATAGATGGAGAAACTGAGTCTCAGCTAGTTGAAGGAATACATCTTTTTAAAAGTAGCGGCAGGATCTGATTCTGGGTCTTTCTGCTTCCATCCCTAGTACTCTATCTACTGTACCACCAAGTTGGCAACTCTGATTAGCTACCAAGTCTTGTCAAATCCACCTCTACAACATCCCTATCTCCTCTTTATTCCCAAAGCTGCTGCCCTAGTCCAGGTTCTCATCATCTCTTGACCTCTACCAAAGTAATGGCCTCCTCATTGCTCTTTGAGACTCTTCCCTCTCCGATCCATTTCCCACTCGGCTGCCAAAGTGATATTCCTAAAACACTATTAAATTGCCCTGCTTAAAATTCTGCCTCTGGGATCAAAGACTTCTCTATTCCACAATCTGGCTCCATCTTACCTTTCTAGAATGATCAAACATACCTCTTCTTCATTCCTTCATTCTATCATCTCAACTGATCTGCTTGTTTCTCTCTGCCTCACATTATTTTCATTTCCAGTCTCCATGCCTTTGCATGGCCTGACCTCCATACCTGGAATGCATGCCATCCTTGCCTCCACCTCTTAGAGTCTCCAGGATCTTTTGGAGAAGCTCTACTCAAGCTTGAAATGTCATGCATGAGATCTTTCCTGATTGTCTCTCGCCCACCCCCTGCCAAATTTCATTGTATTTATTTTCTATGTATTTCACAGCTACTTAGGTGTAGATAATGAGATGCATTATAATGCCATGTCTTTGACAGCTTTTCACTACCTGCTTCCATTTTGAATTTTCTCTCTCCAGAGTACGGCATTTCATAGGAGGTATTTCACCAATACCTTCATCCTGGGTTATCCTTATCTGATCTATTCAGTGACTGCTGTGTTCACAGCTCACTAGAACCTGTTTCTCCCCAATCCCCAGACCCATAGATCCCATTGTCAGTCAGTTGGTCAACAAGCAAGTGATTGTCATGTGGCAGTAATGTGCTAAGCCAGGCTTTTGTAGAGGCTCCAATATCCTTGGTCTACCTCAGCAGAAGAACCTACGGACCCCAACCTCCCCAGCTCATCCAGCCTTAGCCTGAAAAGTTCTAAGCAGAGCTAATGGCCTGGGAACCATCAGGTATCCTGATTCATCACTACAGAGATCCTTGATGGCAGGGAGATGGTAGCACATTTGTGCATTCAACATGGTACAGTGTGAAGAGTCCTTCCTTGAGACGTTAGGATCTGTGCCATATCCCACCTCAGGCACGTAATACCTGTATATTTTGGACACATTGTATGAGGAGTCTGTCAATTCACTTCTTGGGCCTCAGTTTCCCCATCTATAAATGAGGAAAATAAGTTTGATGATCTCTGAGGTCCTGCCAGCTCTATAGTTAATACTCTCTATCCAGCTCTATAGTTAATACTCTCTATCCATTAGGGCAGTTTAAACATCATCCATCTACTCCATAGGTTGTCCATCCGAGCATGAGGCTCTGTCTCTGTACCTTGGCATCAAGCACCGACTTACAGATGGGTCAGTTCTGGGAAAGCCGAGAGCTTCCAAGAAATCATTCCTTGGACAATTGAGTCTAGCTGAGGTCACCTTTTCACTTTTAGCTTCAATTTTCTTCTTGAATATGTATCTGGCAAACTCCAGTTTTGAAAGAAGAAGGAACAGAAGTTGGCAGCCCGAGTCTCCAGCTGCAGAGAGGGACTTCTTAAGGCGAGGCTGGCTGTTGTGCCAACTTGGGAAATTCCTGCTCCTTTTAAAGGGATAGATTATTTACTTTTGTGGATGAAAATGAATGTTATTAAAGGACAGACTCGGTACAGAGGGGACTCTGGGCTCACACTTTCCAGATGAGTAGCTGCTGGCTAACGCCTACCAGGAAATCTCCTCTGTACCTTTTTTATGATCTGCTTACAGACAGAAAAGTTGGGGATGGGATTTCCAGAGATGCAAAGCATATCACTCTGGGTTACTCTGAGCAGTGATGATATTCAGAGTTACTCAAGAAAAGGAAACAAGAAGGTTTCTTTTTAAGATTTTCCATGTGAGGATTTTTACATCTTGGTCAACAAACATTTAATGAAAAGTAGGCTACGTGCCAGGCACTGCGCTAAATGCTGGGGATTTAAAGAAAGGCAAAAGACAACCCCTCCACTCAAGGCAGAGTCCCAATGGTATGGGGAGAAGACGTGCAAAAACTATATATGAGATTTAGAGAAAGGCAATCAACAGAGGGAAGACATCGTAATGAAGAGATTGGGAAAGATTTCCTGTAGAAGGGGGGATTTTAGCTAGGACCTGAAAGAAGTCTGGAGGCATTCCAGCTAGTTAAAATGTTCAGAATGTGGAGATGGAGCCTCTTGATAGAGGAACAGTCAGGAGACTTGTATCTCTGGCTTGAAGAGTGTGGGGTTGACGTATGTAAGGAAGAAGATTAGAAAGATATGGAGGGAATATGATGATGGGCTCTGAATGTCAAACAAGATTTTATATTTGATGCTGAAGGAAGCCATTGCAATTTATTGAGTAGGGAGACATGGGTAGACCTGCACTTTAGAAAAAGCATTTGGACAGGTGAATGAAGAATGATTTGGAATGGGGAGAGACTCGTGAAAGAAAGATGGGCTGGTATTTTTTGTTGCCTCATTGAATTTTCAAGTCTGCATTCCTCCTTTATTATTTTTTCTTAATAATGGCTTTTTTATTTTTCAAAATACATGCAGAGATAGTTTTTGACATTCAACCTTGCGAAACCTTGTGTTCCATATTTTTCTCCTTCCCTCGTCACCTTTCCCCTCCCCTAGACAGCAAGAAATCCAATGTAGGTTAAACATGTGCATTTTTTCTAAATATATTTCTACACTTATCGTGTTGCATAAGACAAATCATCAAAAGAGGAAAAAATGAGAAATGAAAAACAAACAAGCAAACAAGAAAAAAAGGTGAAAACACTATGTTGTGATCCATATTCAGTCCCCATAGTCTGCTCTCTGGATTCAGATGGCTCTCTCCATCACAAATGTTTTGGAATTGGCCTGAATCACCTCATTATTGAAGTCAAGTCCATCTCAATTGATTATCACATACTCTTATTGGTTTTTCCCTCCTTTATTTTTAAGTTCATTGTTAATGTTCCCTGGTTTCTGTCATGAGCTGTCTCTCACTTTTGCTTTCTTTCTCCAGTTGTTTATTAAGCCTTCCAACGATCCTGGGAGCCTTCTGCAATCATTTTATAGTCTTTTTGTAGTTGCTGAATTATTCACTCTTTTTGAAGTTTTATCTTGAATTTTTTTATTCCATAGTCTTTCTTCATTGTATTAGGAATCTGCCATTTCAACATTTCCTCAGCTTCTCCATTAATTTTTCTTCCTCTTATCCAGGCTTTATTCCATAGTGTTAAAAAGTGAAGGGCTCTGGTTGAATTTTTTGCTAAGGAAAGACTCTTCTAGGGGTAACTTGTGAAGGTGTCTGGTGATCATTCACACCACTTGCAATTAGCATCAAGTTTTCTTTGACTTAATAGCTGCTATATCCATGTCCCTTCAAAGAGCAGGGCTCGGAGTTAAGGCGAGAATGGAGTGGATGGGTAGAGTAAGAAGGCTGGTATCTATGATAGACCTCAAATTGCTTGTAAAGGTTCTTGGTGATTTCCCACCCCACCCATGGCAAATTATAAATTTCCCTTCTCTCAGTAACTGCTCTAGCCACTGTGTCTGAGTCCAAAGCACTGGACTGGGTGTGAGTCAGGTTGAGTCATTTGGGACAGAAATTGGAATATTTGCCATTTGGTTATTTGTTTTAAAATATTATTATGGCTATTACTTTTTAGGAATGTCTTTCCTTTTGATTATTATTTCTATATTTCCTTTTCTCATTTCTGACTGCACTTAAAGAGACCTAGAGAACACACACAGAGTTGGAACTGGAACTGGAACTGGAAAGATTTGGGTTTAACTGGAATTTTGGAAATAGCAGAATCTTCATATAAGTGCAGCCCAGATATTTTATTTTTGTTTAATAATAATAGCTTTTTATTTTCCAAAATACATGGAAAAATAGTTTTCAAAATTCATCCTTGCAAAATCTTGTGTTCTAAATTATTCTCCCTCCCTTCCCCTCTCCCCCCTCACCTAGACAGCAAGCAATCCAATATTGGTTAAACCTGTGCTGTTCTTCTAAACATATTTACACATTTATCATGCTACACAAGAAAATTCAGATCAAAAGGGGAAAAATGAGAAAGGAAAAAACCCAAGCAAATAAACAACAAAGATGAAAATATTATGCTGTCATCCACATTCTTTCTCCATAGTGCTCTCTCTGGATGCAAATGGCTCTTTCATTACAAGTATATTGAAAGCCTTGAATCACCACATTGTTGAAAACAACCAAGTCCATCACAATTGATCATCACATAAAATCTAATTGTTGCTACATACAATGTTCTCTTGGTTCTACTCACTTCACTAGTGACAGGATCAGTTTCTCCAGGCCTCTCAGAAATCATCCTACTGGTTGTTTCTTACAGGACAATAATATTCTATAACCTTCATATACCATAATTTATTCAGCCATTCCCCAACTGATGGGCACCCACTTGGTTTCCAGTTCCTTGCCACAACTAAAAGGACTGCCACAAACATTTTTGCACATGTGAGCCCTTTTTGCTTTTTTTAAGATCTCTTTGGGATACAGACCCAATAGTGAGATTGTTGGATCAAAAGCTATGCAACCCAGATATTTTAAGAGGAAAAGTTCAGACCTGAGATATTCCACTACTGCCTCTTCATCACAAGCTGTTTCCACCAAGTGAAAATTCTGATATGTTCCAGGAGGGACTTTCCAACCAAATGAAGCTTCTGTTTAGTTCAGGAAAACACAGGTTTGGGTTAAATTAGGCAGGAATCCTATAGTTCTTTCCTGTGCCTTAAAATGCTCATAAAAACATTTTTATTTTAATGTTAAACTTTGAAAAAAATTAATTTACATATTGGTTTTAAAAAATCCAACAAATTTTACTTTTTTTTTTTTTTTTACCACATTGGCCATAAATCAATATTTGTTATAAGTGAAAAAGCTTCTATTCTATCTTTTAGGGATATCCCTATCTTTTAAGGATTAGCTAGTGAAGGTACTTGGTAATTGTTCACCTCGCTTTCAATTATCTTCAAACTTTCTTTTTCTTATTAGCTGCTATAGTATTTGCCACTAAAAAGTGTTGGGATGGGCATGGGATGGATGGATAGAGCAGAGAACTATAATAAATTTTGAGTTGGTTGTACAGGTGCTTGGTGATTTCCCATCTCAGTCAGAGCAAACTTTAGATTTCCCTTGGCTCAGCAATTGCTCTAGCCCCTGAACAAGCATAGGACTGGTATAAGGCAAGTTTTATCATTTGGTTGTTTTAAAATGTGATGCTAGACATTACTTTTCCTGGAACTTCTAAGAGTAGTTGAGAATTTGGATATTCTTATAGTGATTCCTCATCACAAACTATATCATTGAGAGTGTCCTATGTTTTTGGTAGAAATCCTGATATGTCCTAAGACGAACTTTCCAACCAATTGAAGCTTCTATTCAGTAAATCCCATGGTTTTTTCCTGTACTTTAAATTGATATTTTCATCTTAATGCTAGACTTTGAAAAAATTTAAAATTTGCATATTGATTTTTTTGGTTTTTTATTTTAAAATTTATTTTAAACTATACTACAAAATAAGAATAAAAGCATTGCCATGTATACTGCATAAAATAATAGAGGATTCAATATAAATCAATAAATTTTCATTTCAAGAAAATTCACATAATAAGTACTACAAATTGTTTTCAAAGCTTTCTATCTTTTCTTTTCTTCACTGTAGGTTTTCTTTTGTTCTATGCTATGCCCTTTTTGCTGTATTTTCCCCTTACTATTCCCTCACCCTGAGAAGAATAGAATTAAACATGGATATATTACCTCCCCATACACATCTGTAAACATTTTCATATATACATATATTTAGGACTGCACTATGCTTATTTCTAATTGTAAGCTATTTTTCTAAAGATGGATAGCATCTTCTTTCATGAGTCCAAATCTTTCCTTATATTTCTTTTTTTTTTACTTTTGAGCTTTATTTCTATTTATTTGACTTAATAGTGTTTTATTTTTTCAATTACATGTAAAAAGAGTTTTCAACATTCATTTTTGTGAGATTTTGAGTTCCAGATTTTTCTTTCCCTCTTTCCCTTCCCTCTCCATACCCAAGACAAGAAGTTATCTGATATATGTTATACTTATACAGTTATGTTAAACATATTTCTAAAGCATTTCAATTTCATATTGTGAAAGAAAACTCAGAACAAAAGAGAAAAAGCATGAGAATTTCCATATTTTTCTAAGCTATCCAACTCATCATTTTTTACAGCACAATATGCCAATCCAATCATATTCTATATAAGATACTGCCTCTTGAAGATTCCCCCTTCTATATTCTGCATTCTTTCTATTTTTGCTGCATAGATTTTACTTACACAAGAAAATTTTAATTAGAAATAATAAAAATTATCCATCTTACATTTTGACAATGTTCTCCCCTTATAATATGACATAAGGTCTGATACTATTGAATTCAATTTTTTCACATATTTTCCCTCAATTTCCTTAAAGTTCTTGCTCCTCTGCTCTTCCAAATGAATTCTGTTATTAACTTACTAATATAAATTTTAGTAATTTAATTGGAATGACAGTATAGACATAGATTAGAAAGGCGAAATTATCATTTTAAAATTATGTTGGCTTACCTATCTGTGAACAACATATATTACTTCTTATATCTAGGTTTATTTGTATAAAAGGTATTTTGTGTTTATATTTATATAGTTCCTGTTTTTGTTTTGGCTCTCAGATTTTCTAAACTTATTTTATTTTAAATGGCCTAAACTAGTTCATTTGTATGTGATAATTACTCTTTTTACAAATTCCATGAGGTCACATAAAGTCAGATATAACAAAATAACTAAATGAATTATCTGTTTATACTAGAGATTCTTAACCTGAAGTTTATGAACTTCTGTTTAAAAATCCTGACAAATATATTCTAATATAGTAATTAAGATCCTATGTATTATTTTATAAATTTAAAAGTTGATTTTGAGAAGGGATTCATGAGATTCACCAGATTGTGCCAAATGGAGCCCTCAGACACAGAAAGATGAAAAGCCTCTAGTCCAGACAAATACTTCGATAAATCTGAGAATTCATTAGTGCCATTATCATAATCCATTCGTGTCTTCTCATTTTTGCACATTTATACCCATCTTTCCCCATACATTCTCCATAAAGAATCTATACCTCTTTTCCAGTTAGCCAATCACTAGAGCTCATCTTTTGATATTTCTTGTGCCCATGTTATCATTGATAATGTGTTGATAATAGGCCACAGTCAATTCACACAAACCATACAACTTGCCATTGCTTTTTGGGTGACCCATAGTATTGATTTTCGAGAGATTCACATTCCATGACTTACATTCTTATAATGATACATACTGGGAAAATATTGGTATTCAAAAGATAGAATTTTAACGATATATGGAAGTCTTTGATGAATGAAGTATCTACTAATTGCATTTACTACATGCAAATAACAATAAAATAGAAATAGCCATTTATTATTGTCATTATTTTGTGAAGTTAGTGATAGACTAGAAATAGAAATAAATGGATAGAATAGAATAGAACTCCCATTTTAATGGAAGAGACAGCACATCTAGAAACATGATCTCAAGTCAAGAGTCTTCAATATATTTTGCAAAACAAAGATAGAACCAATTCATGGTCAGGAGTCCACATGCTTTCTTTTGTCTTTCTTGTTCTGAATTAAATTTTATTTAAAGAAATAATCTGAATAAATATTTTAAAATGGTATTGTGCTTCCTTGCTCATTTTAGTACTTGTGATAAAAATGGAGCTACTATTCTCCATCTATCTGACACAAAATCTTGGGTCTTTCTAGTAACCTGAGGTGTTCACAACTCCTAGGGAAGTTCTTTGTTTCCAAAACTAAAGTACTTGAGCCTGCTCACTGGGGAAAACTATTCTTAGATGAATGCATCTTGACTTTTTGGGGGGAGAAAAAAAGGCAGATTGTAAAATAGATAGTATTTTCATTTACCAAGCCTTTTTCAAAGCTAAGAGAAATTGAGTTATAATAAAACAAACATACCTGATTTCAAGATGTTTTTCCCATCACTTAAAGTTTCCCAACATGAGCATGAGGAAAATCCAATGACTCCCAAAACAGGTCCTATTATTGAAATGTCTCACCCCCAGATCTATGAAAAGATCCACAGAAAGCATTGAAACATTCATTGGCTTTCCTACTATATTCTCATTATGGGGATTAGGCTATATAATTTACATCACACTGCCACGATTTTCTTAATTCTGTGGAGCTGTTTAAAGAGAGAGCCCTTAAGGTGGTAGTATATAGATCAAGAGTCCTGGGTTCCAATTCTAACTCTGCTAATCATTAGTACTTAACCTTGGATAGATCATGACCCTCTTCTGTACAATGAGAGCATAGGAATAGATTATCCTCAGGTCCCTTCTGGAGGTTACATTATATAACTCTATGAAATATGCCTTCCACCAAAAATCTTCTCTGATGGCTCATGGTAGCATCAGAATAATGAGGAAACTGAGACCAGGAAGGTTCATAGTCTTAGGATTAGTAGAGGCATTAGGAGCCAACTAGACCAACATTATTATTTTACCGATAAAGAAATGAGCCTCAGAAAGGTGAAGTATGGTGCTTTGGGGAGTAGAGAATGGGGTAAGCAATCAGGGTTAGGTGACTTGCCCAGTAAGTCTCTGAGGCTGGATTTAAATTCAGGTTCTCCTGACTCCATTCCAGTGCTCCATCTACTGTGTCTCTTAGCTACCCCAGGATAATGCTTTTTTAAGGTTTGCGAAACACCATACATAATTATTTCATTCTAGGGCATACAGTGAAAAGAACACTGGTTCTGGTATCAAGAAGATGTAAGTTTGAATCTTCTCTCCTACTAGCTTTAACCTGGAATAAGCCTTTATCTGTAAAATCTGTAAAAAAAAAATCATTTATTGTTAGGATTACAAGGTGATAACTCAGGTTGTCTAAACAATTCTCTAGCTCAGAGTTCACACCTTTAGTTCACAACTTTAAAAGGAGTTTACACCTTTAGACTTTTGAAAAGGAGTTTACATATTTAAAGCGGTTTACACCTTTAAAGAAGCAAATTCATTTGGCTGTAAGAGTTCCCACAAGCGCCTGGGAGTTCTCACTAGCCCAATCTCTGCTAGGATAAAAGAGGAGGGCAGTTGGGCAAAGAATCAGTCTAGACTGGAACAGAGTTGAGACGGCAGTCTGGAAGAAGAGTCAGTTTAGACTGGGAGATTGAGTTTAGACGGCAGTCTGGAAGGAGAGTCTAGACTGGGAGAAGAACAAGACTTCCTGGGAGAACTTCAGGTAAGCTGGAGGAAATTCATTCAGAGCCAGGATTCAGGAAGAAGAGAATTTGAGATTCTACCTTCGCTCTGGCTGAAGGCTCCAGGAAGCCTCCCAAGAAACCTGCATACAGAGGAAACGATTTTACAGAAAAGAGATCTCCTCCCAGAGAAGGATTACAACTGAGAGACGATCAGAACATTACAATTTATCTATCTGTAAAATGAATGGATAGACTAGATGGCCTGGGCTCCCTTCTAATTCTGAGACTATGATCTTAGGAACTTCTCTGAGTCTCAGTTTCCTCATCAGTAAAATAACATGCTACCATTCTGGTATGTTCTCACCATTATCTGCTAGTGATTAACACTCCAGTTTTAGTTAATTAAAATCAATCAACTTTTATAAAGTGGGAATTATTGTGACGCTATAGCAAATATAGAACTTCAAATATTCCCTCCTATCCTCCAAACACATCCACTATATCACCTTGCCCTCTCAAGGAGCTAGAGAGATCTTTTGTATTCCTCTGCTCTCATAGGAGTAGCATAGGTTTTCATGGTGACTAATAGAAATACAGGATACAGGAAGGAAAGGAATGAAAGGAACAGAGAGTGTAGACTGGAGGATGGCAAAATGGATTGTATTCTGGCCTGGATTCAAGAAGCCCTGAGTTCAAATCTGACCTCAGTCATTTACTAGCTGTGTGACCTTTAGTTCCCTAGGCTCTTGAGGGTAATTAAAGCCAAACTCTGTAGAGGGCCAGTATTGAATAAGTCCATGTACAGGAATAGTAGTCTCAATTAATACCTGGACCAGATTCTTCCTACACATGGGCTTATTCAATACTGGTCTCTGTATTCATGGACTTATTCAATACTGGCCCTTTACAAACCTTTAAGAAAACAGATATCCCATATTTATAGACCAAACTTCAGTTTGTAGTCACAATCAGCAAGTCCCAAGGAACACTGGATATTGTCAATAAGCAGTCCAGGAATGATTGGACTTCAAAACCATGTGGATTGCATCTTGCCTTCAATGGCTAGGTGCAATATCAGAATGACTTCATATCTATGATTAAGTAGATCTCTGCAACATCAGAACAGTGATACAGTTAAAAGATGAAGAGGACCATTGATCACGGCTTTTTTTTTTTAAAGTTGGTTGCTCAATAGCTTATTTATCTAGGCATAATACTATGGAAAGCCAGAAAAAACAATCATTAGTGGAGGCCGAACCTTTCCAGCCCCAAGGGATCATTGTGAACTCCTGAACCAAAAGGAAGGCTCAGCTTTGGAAACTCCCTGTTATGACTGACCCACAGAGTGGGCATTTTCAGTTCTGTCAACAACCTTGAAGAAAGGGACAGACCCAGAAGCATTCTGCAATGGTGGAAAATTCAGGCATGTTGACAATGTTAATCCTATCCCTGATAGTGGGATGAATGTCTCGAGTCTGGATTTTCCCCATGATGGATATCTGAGATTTCCTCATAAAGAAGCAATGTTGACCTAATGATGTGCTATGTTTAGAATACACAGATGATCCTACTGGCTCAACCATTACAGCTCTTGTTTCATAGATTGGCTCATTGATTCTAGAACTGGCAAGAATTATACGCTCAAAATAACCATCAACATTTTACATAGGAGGAAACTGAGGTACTAAGTAGGGAGAGCAACAAATCTGTAGTTGGATATACAGTAAATGATGTTGAATTCAAGTCAAAAGCTATCATCCCAGACTTAGAGGGTTTGTCAGAGGTCAAAAGAAGACCTTTCTTCCTTCTTTCTTTCTTTCCTTCCTCCCTTCCTCCCTCTCTCCCTCCCTTCCTCCCTTCTTCCTTCCTTCCTTCCCTTCCCTTCTCTTCCTTCCTTCCCTTCTCCCTTCTTCTTTTCCTTCCTTCCTTCCTTTCTTCTTTCCTTCCTTCTTTCCTTCTTCTTTTCCTTCCTTCCTTCCTTCCTTCCTTCCTTCCTTCCTTCCTTCTATCCTTCCTTTCTTCCTTTTTTTCTCTCTGCATAGCAGGTTCATAATAAATCATATTTGGCTTGCTTTCTGATTGACTCTTACCTGGTCCTACTTTATCACCTAACTGCAAGACAGCTGGTCTAGGTTAGCCTTCTGTTGAAGATTAGAACGAAATATTTCCTCTCCCTTCCCCACCCAGCAGTTTAGTGACATAGTAGTTAGAGTAGTGAATCTGAACCTAGAGACATTAGAGTTCAAATTCTCCCTTAGTCTCTTCCTAGATTTGTGATTCTAGGCAAATCACTTCATTTCCAACAGCCTCAGTTTCCTCATCTGTAAAATGGAGTTAATAATAATACCTACCTCCCAGGTTAGTTGTGAGGATAATATTTATAGAGCACTTTTCAGAGTTAAAATATATTACTATACTATGTATAAGGTGTATTATTATACTATATAGAAATAGTCTAATCAGAGAGGAGTGAGATATGTTACCCAACTTCCTTATCATGCTCTTAATGTCTTTCTGCAGTAATTTTCATATTCCATCATGTTGATGCTAAGCTTTCAGCTTCCAAATATTGACTGTTGATTATTACATTTTACAAGTAATTAGAGGCAGAATTTGCAAAAAGGTTTTCTCATCTTTCTTCTCATCCCCACTAAAAAGTCTTTTACTTGGCTTTGGAGGGGATTTTTTGTTTTTTTGTTTTTTTTAAGAGAGAGAAGATATGTTTCAGATGAAGGACCAATTGTCCACCTAATAGAAGTTGTGATTAATAGATTGGTTAGGATGACTGTGAACTATGTGCCAATGTGGATGGTCCATGGGATGACCCATGGCTTAGGGAAACAAGGCTTAAATTTGGAATTGGAGTTGGTCACTTTGTTGACCAGAAATTAAGCCATTGTGAGAACCGAATCCCATGAACCAGGAAACAAATTCCTTCAATTTATCCAGAGCATCAGATGGCCAAAATTAGTAGAGTGTAATAGTATTCTTCAAACATAATATTAGTTTGGGTTTTCCACACCATACTGAAAATAGGTGATTCAACTCTCTGGCTCTGTTCCTTTCCTGGCTTCCTGCTGTGACTTGGATCCTGACCTAAAATGTCATTTACCAGAAATGGGCAATTTCCCATCACTAGTCAACAGTGAGAAGGTTGGGGCAGAGATGATGAATGAAACACTGAAAGAGAAAATTCTTCAGTTGTGTTCCCTTCCTCACTTGTTCCAAGAGGTCTGAGAAGAACAATCCTGAATTAAGAAACTATCTAGTTCCAAAAGTACATGTCTGATTGCACCTGTTTTTCCACAACCCTACCAACAGTGGATTTTATCCTTTTATTTTATTTTTGCTGATTGAATTAGTGTAAAATAATACCTTATAATGCTTTTAATTTCCATTTCTTTAATTATTAATGAGAACAAGATATTTCCTTCATGTGTTCATTTAATGTATTATTGAAAGAATTTCTTTACTTTGTACTTCTAAACAAGATAATATTTATTTGGTAAGAAAAGTGTAATACTGTCAACAGAATCATCTTTCTCCTCAAATACTCTATATTGCCCACAAAAATGTTGGTGAATTTTGGGAAAACACTGCAGATAATCACACGAAACCAAATTTTTGTGTGGTTAAAATATATGAGACCATATTTTTTAAAGTGAAATAAAAATCTAGACAAAATAACACTTTCTTAGTGGAGCTGTGAGTTGGTCCAAGGGAAAAAAGTGAACAAAAAGTTTAAATCCCTTGACTATTATTAGGCATATATTCCCAGGAGGTCAAAAAGAAAGAGAAAACTCTTATATATACCAAAATATTTGAAGCATATTTTTTGTAATAGCAAAGAACTGGGGTAGGAAAAAAGGAGATACTCATCAAGTAAGGACTGGCTAAACCCATTGTGGCACGTGAACATAATAAGGCTTTACTTTACTGTTAGAAATGATGAGTATGGTGAGTATTTAAGTATGGAAAGACATATATGAACTGATTGAGTAAAGTAAGTAGAGACATAAAGTGATGTGTACTTGGAGGGTTGAACAGTGCATTTTTGAGCTACTGTTAAACTTCTGGCCAGTCTCAAGTATGTGACTCAGAAATATGCTACAGCTACAATTAGAATCATACAAGACTTAGCAGCCACAATAAAAAGCCACAGGTCCTGAAATCATATCTACTGACAATCAAAAGAACTAGGTCTGTGGCCAAAAATATCATATACAGTAAAATTATCTATAATATTGAATGAGAAAAAAAATGGACATTCAACAAACTTACAGATTTTCAGGACTTTCTATCAGCCAAATCTGAATTTAATAGAAAACTTAACATATAAGAACCAATATCAAAGATCAATTTCAAGGAACTCAACATGGAAAAATTGTTTTTTTTAAAAAGGAAAATGTATACCATATGTTTAAGAATGACATCAAAAATAGGGTAGCATAAAAGACAGAGTTAAGATAAAAATAGTAAGCATGTAGTAACAAATGAGGTGCCAAGGAAGAACAGATACAGAGACATTAGGGGGAGGAAGTAGGCTCGTATCTTTGAAAATCTATTTATATCAGAAATGGGTTAAAAAGGCAACACAACATATATACGATGAAGAGCATAATACCCTCCAAAATATATAAAGAAATAAGGGATGGCAGAAACTAGGCATGGACCCAGATTTAACACCACATACTAAGATAAGATCAAAATGGGTCCAAGATTTAGGCATAAAGAACGAGATCACAAATAAATTAGAGGAACATAGGATAGTTTACCTCTCAGATTTATGGAGGAGGAAGGAATTTGTTTCCAAAGGAGAACTAGAGATCATTATTGATCACAAAATAGAAAATTTTGATTGTATCAAATTTAAAAGTTTTTGTACAAACAAAACTAATGCAAACAAGATTAGAAGGGAAGTAACAAATTGGGAAAACATTTTTATAGGTAAAGGTTCTGATAAAGGCCTCATCTCCAAAATATACAGAGAATTGACTTTATAAGAAATCAAGCCATTCTCCAATTGATAAATGGTCAAAGGATATGAACAGACAATTTTCAGATGATGAAATTAAAACAATTTCCACTCATATGAAAGAGTGTTCCAAATCACTACTGATCAGAGAAATGCAAATTAAGATAACTCTGAGATACCACTACACACCTGTCAGATTGGCTAAGATGACAGGAACAAATAACGATGAATGTTGGAAGGGCTGTGGGAAAATGGGGACACTGATGCATTGTTGGTGGAATTGTGAAAGAATTCAACCATTCTGGAGAGCAATCTGGAACTATGCCCAAAAAGTTATCAAACTGTGCATACCCTTTGACCCAGCAGTGCTACTACTGGGCTTATATTCCCAAGGAAATACTAAAGAAGGGAAAGGGACCTGTATGTGCCAAAATGTTTGTGGCAGCTCTTTTCGTAGTGGCTAGAAACTGGAAAATGAATGGATGCCCATCAATTGGAGAATGGTTGGGTAAATCATGGTATATGAATGTTATAGAATATTATTGTTCTGTAAGAAATGACCAACAGGAGGAATACAAAGAGGCTTGGAGAGACTTACATCAACTGATGCTGAGTGAAATGAGCAGAACTAGGAGATCATTATACACTTCAACAATGATACTGTATGAGGATGTATTCTGATGGAAGTGGATATCTTCAATCTAGAGAAGAGCTAATCCAATTCCAATTGATCAATGATGGACAGAATCAGCTACATCCAGAAAAGGATCAGTGGGAAATGAGTGTAAACTGTGAGCATTTTTTTTGTTTTTTTTTTTTTCTTCCCAGATTATTTTTACCTTCCGAATACAATCCTTCCTTTGCAACAACAACAACAAAATTCGGTTCTGCACATATATATTGTACCTAGGATATAGTATAAGATATTTACTATGTATGGGAATGCCTGCCATCTAGGGGAGGGGGTGGAGGGAAGGAGGGGAAAAATTCAGAACAGAAGGGAGTACAAGGGATAATGTTGTAAAAAAAAAATTACCTATGCATATGTACTGTCAAAAAATGTTATAATTATAAAAATTAATAAAAAAAAATAAAAAAATAAGAAAAAGAGAAATAAGGGGTGAGGGATGGGTGAACAAGTAATCAAAGGGTGAGGGAAGAAGACAAGAGAGGAATTCATGGGTGGTGGGAGGTTAATTAAGGAGCAGGATTAAAGCAAAAAATCAGTAGGGATAAGAAAGATATGTGGATGCATGGGGGAGATGGGTATATGTATATATCTGCATATGTATACATAATTTTATGCTTTCTTAACTATAGCCTGCTTGGGATAGGGGGGAATGAAAGGAGGAAATGAATAAAGTAAAAAAAAGTGCTTAGCAGAGAACAAAATAATAATTTCCAAGGAAGTAAAGATGGACATTCATGAATATAATTTCTTCTACTAAGATATATATATATATATATATATATATATATATATATATACTTTCTCAAACTGGTAATTTGTTATTATATATTTTGAATCTTCCCTGATGTTCTGCTGGGCATTTAACAATGTTAAACAAAGAAAGAAAAGAAAAGAAAAACAAACAAACAAAAAGTATGTGACTCGACAATGTAGGGGCTTGGTACTTTTTGGATGACAAAGCAATTCCTTCATTGGCCATTGAGCCAAAGGAGCTAATGACCCCAAGGGTCATTATCATTCCAAGCTTTCTCTTACCCTGTTCTTGTGATTTGGATTATTCTAAGACCATTTGGAACCATTCCCTATGAGAGGTGGAAGAAAGGTAGTGCACTTTATGGCCATTCTGGTTAGTGCAGCTTTGAGCATGTTTATTAAAACCTATGTCCTGTTTAAGGGAGCCTGATGATGAAATTGGATCTGCCTCTTCTGTATTTATTCTGTATTTATTATTTGAGAATCAGTCTCAAGATGGATATATAAGACTTGAAGTACATCTTGTGAGTTTGGAAGGTTCAGGAGTCTTGGGTCCTTTGATTAGAATTGCCTAGCAGCTGTCCCTAAAAAATTACTCCAATACTTCAAGGAGAAGGTGATCACCAATGAGACAATGAATACTATTTCTGACCTCATCTGACAAAAGATAGCTGTCATAAGAAAGACAAAACAGAGCTGAGGTGAAATGTGAATTGACTCTTTAATAGTTTAATAGTGCTTCATGCACTGATGTTTATAATTCAGCTTCCTAGCACTCTGTAACATTTATGATGTTATTGATTACTTAAGTCTTATCAATTCTTTCTGTGTCTTTAGGGTCTTTTTTATCATTTCTATTATATAAAGGAAATTAATAACTGTCCCATACATAACTCTTATTATACATTTCTATTCCTCCTTTTAGATAGTTGATCTTATAACCAAAAAGACTTCTCTGCAAGTCTTGTTTCTGGTACATCCTAATTGTGTCATTTTGGGTACATCACTTGACTTTTTATTGTTCCAGACAAATCTCTAAGAGTATATATTGCAGATCAGGTGCTAATTTTAATTTAAAAAAAAAAAAGGAAGTTTCCTTAACAGGAGTTCTTTATTCCAGTAACATCATATGTCTGTTCCTAAGGGATAAAGCTAGAAATGGAGATAGAGATAGATAGAAATCCATAGAAAGGGAAATAATGATAAAAATAAGTGCAGATGTAGATATAGATGTAGATACAGACATAAATACAAAAATAGACATAGACATAGTGATGTTCATGATATTGTATAATAATGTCACCTATCATGTATATATACATATATACATATATACATATCACTTCAAGGTTCATAAAGTACTAAACAAATTTCATCTCATTTGATTGTCAAAATAACTCTGGGAGATAGGTGCTAATATTATAATACCCATTTTATAATACCTATATAATACACAGATGAGAAAACTGAAGTTGAAAGAGGTTGTGAATCACCCAGTATCACTCAACTAGTAATTGTTTGAAGCTGGATTTGAATTCTGGTTTTTCTGACTTCATTCAATCCTCTGCCAGCTGGGTGCCAGATAAGAACAGATATAGAAGTGTATGTATATATATTCTGCTGCTCAAAGGATTGCACAGTTCTACAGGAAAGGAATGTATGAGAGAATATATTTTATTTATTGTGAGTATCTTGCCATATTTCTCCAGTCAGAGCTGTCTGATTTGAACTAATAAAAATAACTAATAATAATAACAACAATAACATATTGATATCTTTATATGTATACAATCCTTTGAGTAGCAGAATTCTGCTTTCAATGGGGATTTCAGAAAGATTATATTCCCTTTCTACAGTATTGCTTATTCTAGGTTTATGATACTTCCAGTCACAGGATGATGTTAGATCCTATCAAAGAGTTCCTTACTCTAAACACAGACTACCAGTATTCATTAATAGCTTGCAATGATCAAGAAAAACAAATTACCACCATGGAAGGACATTTGTTTGTGCCCTCAATCTGGTCCCAGAAATCCAAATCCCAACCAGCTCAATTTGTCTTGTTAGTTAGACTAAGGGTAGCAGCAGCCCTGCCTGCTGTAGTTTTGGGAAAATATCATACAGATGCTAAAGGGACTCCCTAGCTGAGACCACTGCAGCAGGTTAACCATATGATATACTTCTTGACTTTAATCTAATGATTAGAGTCTGCCTGGGTTCTTCCTGACTTCCTAATGAAGGATTATATTCTTCTAGTCTCACACTTATTGTTTCATCCAACCCCTATAATTTTTCTTAGGGGACTATTCTACTTTGGATTCTAGAGTGTCTCCCAAAGGGAGGGGGAATAAAAGAAATATTCAATGTATAGTTTGAATCAGGTACAGTACAGGTGATGAATTCCTACTCAAACAAAGATCATATTATTATTATAAATTATTTGTAGTTATTATAATTATAAAAGAATCAAAACATTTTTTTATTTTCTTTTTTTTTTAATTTTTTATTTTATTTTATAATTATAACATTTTTTGACAGTACATATGCATGGGTAATTTTTTACAACATTATCCCTTGCACTTACTTCTATTCAGATTTTTTCCCTTCCTCCCCCAACCCCCTCCCCCAGATGGCAAGCAGTCTTATATATGTTAAATATATTACAGTATAATTTAGATACAATATATGTGTGTAGAACCGAATTTTTTGTTGCACAGGAAGAATTGGATTCAGAAGGTAAAAATAACAGTTTACATTCATTTCCCAGTGTTCCTTTTCTGGATGTAGCTGGTTCTGTCCATCATTAATCAATTGGAATTGGATTAGTTCTTCTCTATGTTGAAGAAATCCACTTCCATCAGCATACATCCTCGTACAGTATCATTGTTGAAGTGTATAATGATCTTCTGATTCTGCTCGTTTCACTCAGCATCAGTTGATGTAAGTCTCTCCAAGCCTCTCTGTATTTCTCCTGTTGGTCATTTCTTATAGAAGAATAATATTCCATAACATTCATATACCAAGAATCAAAACATTTAACAGAATAATTTAAACAAGATTCAATATCTTTTGGGAGGGAAATAAATAACAACCATCTTTAATTTGTCAACCATTTCCACAATTATTTTACATTATCTGGAGGATTTAACATTTTTAATAAAGTTTTTATTTGCAAAACATATGCATAGATAGTTTTCAACATTCATCCTTTAAAAAACCTTGTTTCAAATTTTTTTCCTCCATCCCTTCCCCAACTCCCCCTAACTTCTCACCCCTAGATGGCAATTAATCCAATATATGTAAAATATGTGCAATTCTTCTATACATATTTTCACAATTATTATTCTGCACAAGAAAAAAAATATCACCAATGATGGACAGAATCAGCTATACCCAGAGAAGGAACACTGAGAAATGAGTGTAAACCGTTTGCATTTTTGTTTTTCTTCCCAGGTTATTTTTATCTTCTGAATCCAATTTTTCCTGTGCAACAAGAAATTCCATTCTGTACACATATATATATCTAGGATATATTATAACACATTTAACATGTATGAGATTGCCTAACATCCAGGGGAAGGAGTGGAGGGAAGGAGGGAAAAATTCAGAACAGAAGTGAGTACAAGGGATAATGTTGTAAAAAAAAAAATTACCCATGCATATGTACTGTCAAAAAAAAGTTATAATTATAAAATTAATAAAAAAAACAAACAAACAAAAAAGAAAAAAAAATCAGATCAGAAGGGGAAAAATGAGAAAGAAACAAAATGCAAGCAAACAACAAAAAGTGAGAATATTACGTTGTGATCCACTTTCAGTACCCACAGTTCTCTCTCCGGGTTCAGACGGCTCTCTCCATTACAAGATCATTGGAACTGACCTGTAAGATTCAGTATCTTAAGTAATTATTGCCAGTATAATAAGCCAGGACACTAATATTTGGCTAACATTTAAACTTTGTTAGGACATAAAAAATTTCTGTAATTGACAATTAACTATATTATATTTCACTTCCTTTGACACTATCTAACCAAACAGCCAGGCTGATATTTCTGATATCATCTCTTCCCTTTATGCCAGTTTAGCACATATACACTCTTTCCCTTCTATTCTCAGGAGATGGGGAATGGGAAGGACAGCAATTGTCATAAGTGTAATCTCTCCAGCTCTTTTGATGCTCACTAAATCAGTGATGAAGTAAGGAAACAGATAAAAGAAGCAAAGACACTCAGGAATGCTATCCTTCTCCATTCCCCCTGTTAAACCCACCCCATGTCTTCTAGACGGCTGCCACTAAGAGAGTCATCATTTAGAAGCTACTTCTCTATTTTTGGCATCTCACATTATTAACTTTTCTGGCTCAGCAATTAATCAGGAGACTCTCAAAAAAGAGTGGTTAGAAGCCAGTCCTAGTTCAGAGTTCTCAAATGGTTCACTAGAAGCAGGTAGAGAATATTTGTGCGATAAAGAGAGGAGAGGTTCCCCATTACATATGAAATAAAAAGCTGATCCCTATAAATACTAAAGAGCTATGGTGCTGCTGCTCACAAATGGCATTGTGCTGATTCTTGAACATGCAGAGACTCCTAAATGAGATCCTTGATTCCTCAAGAGTTTGGTCTAATGAGTCACAAAGGGAGAACCAAATGAATGATGACCACCTATTGTTCCAGACAATGTAGTTGGATAAACAACTCATGCAGCAATTCCATTGTGATTTTACAGATGGAATCCCATGCGTTAGACCCAGAAATGATTAGAAGGAGGAGAGGGAATCACATGACCTTTTGGAAAGTGCATAGTGCTTTCAGTGATGTTACACAGCTGGTGTGTGTGTGTGTGTGTGTGTGTGTGTGTGTGTGTGTGTGTGTGTGTGTGAAACACTAGTCCATTCAATCACATCACTCTTCTGCCCATTAAAGCCCAATGGCTCCCTATTACTTTTAGGATCAAATCAAACTCCATTGTTGGGCATTTAAAGCACTTAATCACCTGACTCCAACTAACCTGGCTTTTCTCTGAAACAGTCTCATGTTTTAACATCAATATTTATTTGAGGTGGTAGGAGACTATGAATCATGGACTATCAGAGCCTCTGAAGAAATTAAATTGTAGGTCACACAAGAGACAATGGAGAGGTATATGGTGGCTTTGAGTAGGTGGAAAGTATCACCAATGAAAATTGCTCAGGAGAAGCAACATATGACAAAATATGGAAACTGAGGCACAAACAGGTTAGGTGAATTACTTAGAGTAAACAACAAATAGCCCATTTGTTCCTCCAGTATCCAATCAATGTAAACAGATCAAGAAGAGAGCCTTCAAGCAAGTTTTCCTTTTTTGATGAATTTTGAAGACAAAGAAAACAAAAAGGAATTAGCTGATTGTAATCTCCACTATGGTTTTTGCCTTTTCTTATATCCCTAACGTTTAGTATAGCACCTAGTGTTTAGTAAAGCTTTAATAATTGTTTACTGACTGACTGAATAATTAAAGAGAGTATCTTTGAACATAGGCTCATCAAAGAAACAGACAGGAGAAATTGTTGCTCAATAGGTGATCTCTATTGCATAAGATAAAATTCCCACACAATTACAAGAAGGACAATTTAAGAGCCCAAAGGAAAAAGTAAAATCCTAAATTTTATTTTTTCATAAATGCATGTAAAGATAGTTTTCAACATTCATTTTTATAAAACTTTGTGTTCTAAATTTTTCTTTCTCCTTCCCTTATCTCTCTCCTCCTCAAGACAGCAAGCATTTTGATATAGATTAAATATGTTCAATCTTTTTAAAATTTCCATATTGTTATGTTGTACAAGAAAAATCAGACCCCCCCCCCAAAAAAAAGAAAGGAAAAAACCAAACAAAAGAGTGAAAATACTATGCTTTGATCTACAATCAATCTCCATGGTTTTCTCTCTGAATGTGATTGACATTTTCTATCCCAAGTTGATTGAAATTGTCTTGAATCACCTCACTGTTTTCTTTTTTTTTTATTAACTTTTATAATTATAACATTTTCTTTGTCAGTACATATGCATAGGTATATTTTTTTACAACATTATCCCTTATACTCTCTTCTGTTCTGAGTTTTTCCCCTCCTTCCTTCAACCCCCTACCCTGGATGGCGGGCATTCCAATACATATTAAATATCTTATAGTATATCTTAAGTACAGTATATATGTGCAGAACCGAATTTTGTTGTTGTTGTTGCAAAGGAAGGATTGTATTCACAAGGTAAAAATAATCTGGGAAGAGAAACAAAACAAAACAAAACAAAAAAAAAAAACAATGCTCACAGTTTATACTCATTTCCCAGTGTTCCTTTTCTAGATGTAGCTGATTCTGTCCATCATTGATCAATTGGAATTGGATTAGCTCTTCTCTAGATTGAAGATATCCACTTCCATCAGAATACATCCTCATACAGTATCATTGTTGACGTGTATAATGAACCCCTAGTTCTGCTCATTTCACTCAGCATCAGTTGATGTAAGTCTCTCCAAGCCTCTCTGTATTCCTCCTGCTGGTCATTTCTTACAGAAAAATAATATTCCATAACCTTCGTATACCATAATTTACCCAACCATTCTCCAATTGATGGACATCCATTCATTTTCCACTTTCTAGCCACTACGAAAAGAGCTGCCACAAACATTTTGGCACATACAGGTCCCTTTCTCTTCTTTAGTATTTCCTTGGGATGTAAGCCCAGTAGCAGCACTGCTGGATTAAAGGGTATGCACAGTTTGATAACTTTTTGGGCATAGTTCCAGATTGCTCTCCAGAATGGTTGGATTCTTTCACAACTCCACCAAAAATGCATCAGTGTCCCAGTTTTCCCACAGCCCTTCCAATATTCATCGTTATTTGTTCCTGTCATCTTAGCCAATCTGACAGGTGTGTAATGATATCTCAGAGTTGTCTTAATTTGCATTTCTCTGGTCAATAGTGATTTGGAACATCTAGATCTTTCAAAGTTTTTTTTCTGAAATCATCCTGGTCATCATTTCTAAAATCTTACATTTAAAATGTATAAGAAACTATAAAAAATGTGTGTATGTGTGTGTGTGTGTGTGTGTGTGTGTGTGTGTGTGTGTGTGTGTGTGTGTGTAAAACAGCAATACCTAGTCACTTCACTCAGCATCAGTTCATCTAGATCTTTCTTTTTTTTTTTACTATTAATATTTTTTATTAATTTTATAATTATAACATTTTTTGACAGTACATATGCATAGGTAACTTTTTTTTGTGTGACCCTGAACAAGTCACTTAACCCAGTTGCTTCATCAAAGAAAAAAAAAAGACAGGACTTTCTTGTAAAAAGAATCCTCATCACATTAAAAATTCTGTATAATTTTCCAATGTCAATCCAACTTGGCTTTCTTTCTCCCAGAAATTACTTGTTCCATGGCATTATTCATCCACAAACCCCATTCAGCAGATAGCATACAAAAGAGAAAACACAAATTATCAATATTTCAGAAAGATGTTAACCCTCACTAATAATCAAAGAAATGTGCATCTGAAGTATTCTCTCTACTTCACAAAACTAGCAGCAGTAAGTAATTAAGAGCAGCAAAGTTTGATGCTGGTGGGACTGTAAAAAAAAAATGGGTATACTTCATATTTATTTTAGGTTGAAATTCAAATTGGTGGGATCTTTTTAGAAGGCAATCTGGAAGTATTCTGAGGAAGTTCATTTTTGGATTATTGCAATAGTCTGCCAGTGATCATACATTCCTCTAGTGTTTCCTCACTTTAATCACCTACACCTACACCTGATTTTCTTTAAATTAAAAGATGTGACCATATTAGATCCCTAACATTTTTATTTACTTAGTGGCTGCCTTTAGGTCCACAATGCTTTTGTATGTACTTTAAAAACTCCAATGGCTCCCAATCACTTCCAGGATGAACATAAACCCCTCTGTTTGACATTCAAAGCCCTTTATAACCTAACCCCCTCCTACATTTCTAGTCTTCTTCCAACTTACTCCCTAACACATAACACTTTGAGGCAATGACACAGACTTCTTGGCTGAACCACAAAATAAGACCCTCCATCTCTCAGCTCAATGCTTTCTCTTTGCTCTTCCCTCATGCCTGGAACACTCTCCTTTCTTTGCTTTCCACTTACAGACCTCCTTGATTTCCTTCAAGTTTCAACGAACATCCCTCATTCTACAAGAAGCGTTTCCCCTCTTCTCTTAATACCAGTGCCTTCCCTTTGTTATGTCCTGTTTATTATATATAGATATAGATATAGATATAGATATAGATATAGATATAGATATATAGATATAGATATATATCTCACTTGCTTTGTACACATTTGTTTGCTTGTTTCCCCCCTTTAGATTGAAAGCTTCTTGAGAGTAGAAATTAATTCTTGCCTCATTTTGTATCCTCAGATTTTCTACATTGTATGACCCATAGTAGGTCCTTAATATATGTTAATTGTTGATTGATTGATAAGCATTACAGGCATCCTACTGCTCTGTATCCAAGAAGGAAATTATCCCACTGAGAATTAGTTTTCCACCTGATGAAATCACAGTTCCTGATCCCCTATCTTAATTATAATAAACCATTTTATTAAACAAAAGAACAACACACAATAGTTATTCCAGATATTATTTCTTCAAAGGTTCAATCTCATACTCAAATCTCATAATCTCCAGGCAGATGCAATGTTGCAAAACTCCAGTTTGGCCATGATAATTGGGATATGCCAAGAATAATTCATTCAGAAAAACAGAGTGTAATATAAGTGAAAAATGAACATTTAATGGCATTGGGAATTTGGATGCCTTCCTTAAAAAAAAAAACAAACAAACAACAACAAAAAAAAAAAAACCCAGAGCTACAGAAAAACTTTGGGACTAAAACACAGGAGTGAAGAAAAGCACTAGAGTGTGAACAGGAATGAACAATATAAAGATCCAAGCAAGGATAAACAATCTTAATTCCAATATGGAGAAATATAGCCTAGGTCTGCTCTGAACTCATAATCATGAGGTTTCATAAGGGTACCCATTTAGACAAGGTCTAAGCCGGAAAAGGGAGGGGAAGAGGAATATACTGTGTAGAGTAGTGGAGATTGAGAAGAGAAAGGAAGGTTAAGGGAAATGATCTCATAATGACAATTCCCAATATAAACAAGGAGAAGGGGGTGAGGAAAATAGATCATACTTGGACCTTGATCTCATTTGAATTGGTTAAAAGAAGGAATACACACACACATACACACACACACACACACACACACACACACAGAGTTAAGCATGAAAATATATTTCACTCAACAGCAAAATAAAAAGGAAAAGAGAGAAGAATGGAGGGAGGGAAAATTAGGAGGACAGATTAAGGAAGGGGTAGTAGGTGACACAGTAGATAGAGTAGCAGGCCTGGAGTCAGGAAGTTCTGAGTTGAAATCCAGCCTCAGACACTTACTGGTTGGGCTGTTCTGGACAAGCCATTTAACTGTGGTGACCTCAATTTCTTTATCTGTAAACAGAGCTGGAGAAGGAAGTGGCAGATCAACCAAGCATCTTTGCCAAGAAAACTGTAAATGGAGTCATAAAGAGTTAGACACAATGAATGAAAGGAAATCCTTTTTTATGTTAAACATGGTAGAAATATGTTAAATCCAATACATGTATACACATTTATACAATTATCGTGCTGTACAAGAGAAAAAGAAAATTAAAATAAAATGCAAGCAAACAACAACAAAAAGAGTCAAAATGCAGTGTTGTGAACTACACTCAGGTCTCACAGTCCTTTCTCTGAATGTGGATGAACAATTGGAACTGGTATGAATCATCTCATTGTTGAAGAGAGCCATGTTCATCAGAATTGATCATCATATGGTATTGTTGTTGAAGTGTATAATGATCTCCTGGTCCTGCTCATTTCACTCAGCATCAATTGATGTAAGTCTCTCCAGAGCTTTCTGAAATCATCCTGCTGGTTATTTCTTACAGGACAATAATATTCCATAGCATTCATATATCATAACTTATTCAGCCATTCTCCAATTGATGGGCATCCACTTAGTTTCCAATTTCTTGCCACTACAAAAAGGGCTGCCACAAACATTTTTGTACATGTGGTTCCCTTTCCCTCCTTTAAGATTTGTTTGGGACATAATTCAAACACTGTTGGATTAAAGGGTATGCACAGTTTGATAACTTTTTGAGTATAGTTTTAAATTGCTCTGCAGAATGGTTGGATCCATTCACAGTTCCATCAACAAGGTATCAGTGTCCCTGTTTTCCCATAGCCCCTCCAACATTGGTCGTTATCGTTTCCTGTCATCTTAGCCAATCTGACAGGTGTGTAGTGGTATCTCAGAGATGTCTTAATTTGCGTTTCTCTGATCAATAGTGATTTAGAGCACCTTTTCATATGACTAGAAATAGTTTCAATTCTTCATCTGAAAATTATATTATTCATATCCTTTCATTGGAAATCCTTTTTTTAAAAAGCTTTTTATTTTCAAAATATTTGCATAGATAGTTTTCAACATTCATCCTTGCCAAACCTTATGTTCCAAATTTTTTTCTCCCTTCTTTCCCCACACCCCTACTCCTAGATGGCAAGTAATCCAATATATGTTAAACAAGTGCAATTCTTCTATACATATTTCCACATTAATCATGCTGCACAAAAAAATCAGATTAAAAAGGTAAGGAAATAAAAAAGAAAACAAAAAACAAGCAAAGGCAAAAAAGGGAAAAGATTGTGTTGTGATCCACACTGAGTCCTCACAGTCATTTCTTTGGATGCAGATCACTCTTTTCATCACAAGATCATTGGAAATGGCCTGAATCACCTCCCTACTAAAAAGAGACACATCCATCAGAATTGATCGTCATATAATCTTCTTATTGTGTACAATGTTCTCTTGGTTCCATTCATTTTACTTAGCATTAGTTCATGTAAGTCTCTCCAGGTCTGAGAGAAAGTCCTAAGCAAAGCAAATTCTAAGCATGTACAAAAATATTTATAGGTGGTTTTTGTGGGGGTTTTTTCAGTAACAAAGAATTGGGGAATGGACAAACAAATTGTGTTATGTAAATGTGATGGATTATTATTGTGCTGAAATGTTATTTCAGTGTAACGATCAATCAGGATTCCAGAGGACTAATGATAAAACATCGAATCTACTTCCTGACAGAGATGAAGGACTCAGTGAAAAGTAAGCCTTTTTTTTGTTATGGTTAAGGTAGAAATTTATTATGATTAATTATACATATTTGTAATGAATTAGGTTTCATTGCTGTTCTCACTTGGGAACAGGGCTGGGAAGAGAAGAAGAAAGCAAGTTTTGACTGATTAAAACTTTTTTTCCAAGAGAGTTCTTGAATGTGCTACATTTCTGCTCTAGTATAGTATAATTTTCTATTATGATCTTCTTCCAGGGCATGAAGGGAAATGTTTCATTTCTATTATGAGAAGTATGAGACATTTGAAAGCCTTAAACACAGTTTTATGAGAAGTATGAGACATTTGAAAGCCTTAAACACAGTTGCTCTGTCTTCTAAGAAGTTACAACCAAAGAAAAAGTACAGTCTTATATGCTGGTACTTTAAGACAAAGCCCCTATAGTCTTACTTTAGTTACTGTTCTGCCATGAGGTTTTCTTTTCTATTTCCCTGGAAGAGGAGAGTGAATCTGAGAACTACTAAATGTAGCATCAAAAATGAGTCCCTTGGTGTCCTGGCTCCAAGCTCTGGAATGTTAGAACCCCTACCAGATAACCAGAGACAATTATATATATATACGTGTATATATATATAACTCCCATAGTGATGTGCAGAGCATGATCTGAGTGTCCCAGGTTTGCCACCAAACTCTATTGCATACCTTATCATTGATTATCACCACCCCCATCTCCTATCCTTTCACTTGGGGGGAGTAAGGGACACTAAAGAATATATATCCCTTATTTGGTAACTTCCCTAATAGAGTGGTAATTATGAAAATCTTTATTTTGACAAAATGGGACATTTTCCTGGAAATTAGTCTCCCCCCTAATTGCACTAAAACCAGATATTTTATAGGATCTCAGAAAGCTTCTAGACACCCCCCAATCTCTGCCTAATTAGCTCCCTGCTGAAAAAATGTGATATTAGCCTCTGAAGCAATAATTGGACTGATAGTCAAGCTGTTTGTCAGAGAACTATGATAAAATTCTAAAAATTATTAGTTCCCAGTTTTATTGCTGAACTTATCATTCTCACCATTTTTATTAGTAGTAGTAGGAGTTCTTATTATTATTATGATCATCATCATCAAAATATTTAAAATAACATCAAAATCATAGAAATACATTAAAGTTAATTGGGAATCCCAGACCCAAGCTAATATATATGCTCCCAGGGCTGCTATGCCCACTTTGATCAATTTTAAGTTGAAAGGATTATTTGATGGCTAGGGTATGTTTCACTTAGCACTATTTCATAATCCTGGCTTGAAAAAAAGAACAAGATAAATTAAATTCAGATTCACACACACAAAGGATCAAAGAAAGACCAACTGGTTGATGAGCAAGAAGGCATTCCCTGTTTCTTCTCTCACAAAGAAAGTCCTTGCCAAGTGTCAGTGAAAGAAAGCAGGACTCAAATTAGCAAAGGCCAGGCATTTTAAGCCAATGGTTTGCACTGAAATGAAATCAATAATTCTAAGGTCCAACTTGTCAGAGAGAGGAATGGAGAAGGCAGAAGAAAGAAAGAAAGAAAGAAAGAAGAAAGAAAGAAAGAAAGAAAGAAAAGAAAGAAAGAAAGAAAGAAAGAAAGAAAGAAAGAAAGAAGAGAAAGAAAGAAGAAAGAAAGAAAGAAAGAAAGAAAGAAAGAAAGAAAGAAAGAAAGAAGAAAGAAAGAAAGAAAGAGAGAGACAGAGAGAGAGAAAGAAAGAAAGAAAGAAAGAAAGAAAGAAAGAAAGAAGAAGAAAGAAAGAGAGAGAAAGAGAAAAAGAAGGAGAGAGAGAAGGAGAGAAAAAGAAGAGAGAGAGAAGGAGAGGAAGAAGGAGAGGAAGAAGGAAAGAAAGAAAGAAAGAAGAAAGAAAGAAAGAAAGAAAGAAAGAAAGAAAGAAAGAAAGAAAGAAGAAAGAAAGAAAGAAAGAAAGAAAGAAAGAGAGAGAAAAAAGAAGGAGAGAGAGAAGGAGAGAAAAAGAAGGAGAGAGAGAAGGAGAGGAAGAAGGAGAGGAAGAAGGATAGAAAGAAAGAAAGAAAGAAAGAAAGAAAGAAAGAAAGAAAGAAAGAAAGAAGAAAGAAGAAAGAAAAAAAAAGAAAGGAAGGAAGGAAAGAAAGAAGGGAAGGAAGGAAGGAAGGAAGGAAGGAAGGAAGGAAGGAAGGAAGGAAGGAAGGAAGGAAGGAAGGAAGGAAGGAAGGAAGAAAAAAGAGAAAGAAAGGAAGGAAAAAGAGAAAGAAAGGAAAAAGGAAAAAAGAAAGAAAAAAGAGAGAGAAAGGAAAAAAGAAAAAGAGAAAAGAAGACAGGAAGGAAAAAAGAAAGAGAGAGAAAAAGAAGAGAGGAAGGAAAGAAAGAAAAGAAAATCTAGGAGGTTTAGGAACTCCCTGACACCATGAACTGTACGCCTAGAACCTTTTCCCTTTGACAAAATGAGGCTATCCTGTTCTCAGTTGATATTCTGAACCATTTGTCAAAATGGCCAAGTACTCTAGGTGAACAAGATACACCAAGAGACGTCACTGTTAAAATATCGAGATGCTATATGGCTGAGAGATGAAGAGGTAGTCATGGAAGTGATATTTGTAGAGCATAATTTTCATTGCATTGGCAAGGAATGACTTGGAAGGGATAGGTATATTTTGGAAGCATTGTTAGTAGAGCTTGGTACAATGCCCCAAAAGTTGATAAACTAAATATACCTTTTGACCCAGATATACATATACATATATATATATATATATATTTCTAGTAATATTTTTTCTTATAGCAAAGAACAGGAAACAAAGTAATTACTCATCATTTGCAGGATGTTTGAATGAATTGTGCCAAGTAAATGAAATATTATTATAGTATAAGAAATTACTATATGATGGCTTCAGAGAGAACCGATAATACTTGCATGGAACCATGCAGAGAGAAGTTAGCAGAACCTAGAAAACAGTTTTCATGATGACCACAACAATACAAAGGAAAACAACACTGAAAGCCTTCAGAGAACCTGGATTAATGTGGTAACTGGGCATGACTCCAGAAGATTAATGATGACTCATGCTTCCTACCCTTTGGCAGAGGGGTGATAGACCAGAGGAACAGAAGGAGACATCCAAATACAAACATAGCCAATGTGTTCATTTGTTTTGCTTAACTATATTTACTATTTACAAGGGAGAGATTCTATTGGGTGTTTGATGGGTAGTGATAATGATGAGAAAAAAAGAAGAAAATAAAGAAAAGAGCATGATCTAAACACTAAAAAATAAACAGAACAGAACAGAAGGAAAGTCAGAAGGGGACACAGACTAGCAGAGTAATTTTTTATTATAGTATTATAATCAATTTATGCTAAAAAATAATTATATTAACAGATATTACATATGCAATCCTCCTTTTTGTTTTTGTTTTTTCCTATTGAAATGTTTATTCCCTTTGGTACTTGTTAAATTCATAATTTAAAAAGTTTACTTAAAAATAGTTTATGGTAAAAAATGATTCTCAACTCTGGATATAAACTGGCCCAGCTTTAATGTTCAATTGATTTAGTTAGTTACATACCCAAGGAAAGAATATAAGAATCAATTTTGAAACTTCAATACCCTTGACGTGGTGAAAGAACTCCATGACACCATGAACTGTCCTCCTAGAACCTTTCCCCCTTTGACCAAAGGAGGCAGCTTTGTTCTCAAATGAAGTGTTGAGCAAACCATTAGTCAAAATGGCCAAGTACTCTAGGTAAGAGGTCCAAAAGAGGTTACTGTTAAAATATTGAGATGCATATGGTTGGGAGATGAAGAGGTATGCAGGGGAGTGATATTTACAGAGCAGAATTCTCACTGCATTGGCAACAGCTGGAGAAGAGAGCATTAGCATTTCTTCTTGAGTAATTAGGAGTTTCAGGGAGAAAGAAGAGGGTTGGTAAATGAAAGTGGGCAATTCTGGAGAGCGATTTGGAACTATGCCCAAAAGGCTATTAAATTGTTCACAGTCTTTGACGCAGCAGTGTTCCTATTGGGCTTATATCCCAAAGAGATTTTAAGAATGGAAAGGGACCTGTATGTGCAATAATGTTTGTGGCAGCCGTCTTTGTAGTGGCAAGAAACTGGAAACTGAGTGGCTACCCATCAATTGGGGAATGGCTGAACAAGTTATGGTATATGAATGTTATGGAATATTATTGTTCTGTAAGAAATGATCGGCACGATGATTTCAGAGAGGCCTGGAGAGACTTACATGAACTCATGCTGAGTGAAATGAGCAGAACCAGGAGACCATTATATATGGCAACAGCAATATTACATGATGGACGTGTCTCTCATCAACAATGAGTTGATTCAGACCAGTTCCAATGGTTTTGTAATGAAGAAAGTCATCTGCACTCAGAGAGAGGATACTGAGAACTGATTATGGACCACAACATAATATTTTCATTCTTTTTGTTGTTGTTGGCTTACATTTTGTTTTCTTTCTCATTATTTTTTTCCTTTTGAATCCGATTTTTCTTGTACAGCATGATATTTGTGGAAATATGTATAGAGGAATTGCATATGTTTAACCTATTTTGGACTTGCTGACTGGGGGGAAAAGGAGGGAAAAAAGTTAGAACATAGGGCTTTGTAGGGGTAAATGTAAAAAATTATCCATGTATATATTTTGAAAATAAAATGCTCTATGTACCTGATCTAGAACTACATTATAAAGCAACAGTCACCAAAACCATTTGGTATTGGCTAAGAAATAGACTAGTTCATCAGTGGCATAGGTTAGGTTCACAGGGCAAGATAGTGAATAAAAATAGCAATCTAGTGTTTGACAAACCCAAAGATCCCAAATTTTGGGATAAGAAATCATTATTTGACAAAAATTTCTGGAAAAACTGGAATTTAGTATGCCAGAAACTAGGCATGGACCCGCATTTAACACCACATACTAAGATAAGATCAAAATGGGTCCAAGATTTAGGCATAAAGAACGAGATCATAAATAAATTAGAGGAACATAGGATAGTTTACCTCTCAGACTTGTGGAGGAGGAAGGAAGTTGTTTCCAAAGGAGAACTAGAGATCATTATTGATCACAAAATAGAAATTTTTGATTACATCAAATTAAAAAGCTTTTGTACAAACAAAACTAATGCAAACAAGATTAGAAGGGAAGTAACAAATTGGGAAAACATTTTTACAGTTAAAGGTTCTGATAAAGGCCTCATCTCCAAAATATACAGAGAATTGACTTTAATTTATAAGAAATCAAGCCATTCTCCAATTGATAAATGGTCAAAGGATATGAACAGACAATTTTCAGATGATGAAATTAAAACTATTTCCACTCATATGAAAGATGTTTCAAATCACTATTGATCAGAGAAATGCAGATTAAGACAACTCTGAGATACCACTACACACCTGTCAGATTGGCTAAGATGACAGGAACAAATAATGATGAATGTTGGAGGAGCTGTGGGAAAACTGGGACACTGATGCATTGTTGGTGGAGTTGTGAAAGAATCCAACCATTCTGGAGAGCAATCTGGAATCATGCCGCAAAAGTTATCAAAATGTACATACCCTTTGACCCAGCAGTGCTGCTACTGGGCTTATATCCCAAGGAAATACTAAAGAAGAGAAAGGGACCTGTATGTGCCAAAATGTTTGTGGCAGCCTTTTTGGTAGTGGCTAGAAACTGGAAAATGAATGGATGCCCATCAATTGGAGAATGGTTGGGTAAATTATGGTATATGAAGGTTATGGAATATTATTGTTCTGTAAGAAATGACCAACAGGAGGAATACAGAGAGGCTTGGAGAGACTTACATCAACTGATGCTGAGTGAAATGAGCAGAACCGGGAGATCATTATACACTTCAACAATGATACTGTATGAGGATGTTTTTGTTTTTGTTTTTTCCCCTGAGGCTGGGGTTAAGTGACTTGTCCAGGGTCACACAGCTAGGAAGTGTTAAGTACCAGATTTGAACTCAGGTCCTCCTGAATTCAAGGCTGGTGCTCTATCTACTGTGCCACCTAGCTGCCCCTTGAGGATGTATTCTGATGGAAGTGGATATCTTCAACATAGAGAAGAGCTAATCCAATTCCAATTGATCAATGATGGACAGAATCAGCTACACCCAGAAAAGGAACACTGGGAAATGAGTGTAAACTGTGAGCATTTTTTTGTTTGTTTTTTTTCCCAGATTATTTTTACCTTCCTAATACAATTCTTCCTTTGCAACAACAACAACAAAATTCGGTTCTGCACATATATATTGTACCTAGGATATACTATAAGATATTTAATATGTATAGGAATGCCTGCTATCTAAGGGAGGGGGTGGAGGGAAGGAGGGGAAAAATTCGGAACATAAGGGAGTACAAGGGATAATGTAAAAAAAAAATATTACCTATGCATATGTACTGTCAAAAAAATGTTATAATAATAAAATTAATTTAAAAAAAGAAAATAAAATGCTATAATTTTTTAAATGAGTGTGCAATGCAGAATTCAACTATTATTTGGTAGTAGAACAAAATATATATATATATATATATATATATATATATATATTGAGAGTAGAGAGGTTGTATATGTGCAGGGGAAGGGAAAGGAATAAGCACTTATTTAACTATCAACTAAAGACCACACATTTTACAAAGATTATCTCTTTTGATCCTCACAGCACTCTTGGGAAATAAGTGCTATTATTCTCTCCATTTTACAATTTAGGAAATTGAGGCAGAAAGAGGTTAAGTGACTAGCCCAGAGTCATACCACTACTATGTGTCTGAGGTAAGATTTGAATTCATGTCTTCCTGATTCCAAGTCCAGTACTCTCAGCACCACCTACTAATCCTGATAGTATCAATGGATGATGTAGCAAGAATAAGAAGAGGCTGAAGGTGGAGGGATCAGTAAAAGCTTAAAAACATGGATGCATACAAAATGTTTAGATATGGTACTCTTTTTTTATGGTACTCATTGCAGTACAGGAGATGGGGGAGAGGAACGTTCCTGAGGAACTATGAGGAAACTATGTTGTGTTTCATGTTGCTACTGAGTCCCCACACATAGCGTGCACTGCTGTGGGGGAAAAAAGGTGGTGACAAAGTTAGGATACCAGATCCAGGCTATGATTGCTTAGATCTAAATTATACCAGCTGAGGCTGATCCTAATTCCTTGTGTGTCATCACGCTGGCAGTGGCATTGGGCTTACTTCATAACCCCTGACAGGCATCTCTTATGTGCATGCAAATACTGCTGAGTTGCTTCCCTGTGTTTAGATTCTCCGCCACCTTTTGCAAATCCCTTCAGATCCTCCTCTGGTCTTGGTACTTACATCCTTGGACTAACTTTTAAATGATCAGATCTCCACCTGGTCTCAACCATACCTTTATTCTATATCTGCAAACTAGCTGCTTCAGTTGACTTGAGGGAAGTCACCCTAATTAGGGTTGAGTTAGGCAGAACTGATCCTCCACCCATGCCCCAGGGTCAACCCACTAACTATACATAGATCTGACATGCACCCAAAGAATTCTTGGCTAAAAGGTAAGTGAGATATATCTCCAGGAACGTTCTTCTCTTCTTAAAGATCAACTTCACAGCATAAATGCATGAAGACAAGGAGAAGATACATGGGCTGTATTTAGTATAGCATTCAGTATTTTGTTGATTCTGACAACCTAAGCTTTTATGAGTAGCTGGGCAAGAAAAATGAACAGTTTGAGTTCCATAACTCTAGTTGTAATGGACTTCTTGTTAATCAGTCCAAAGGCACTTTCCTGGTTTTTTTCATCAGGAACTTGAAAGAATAAAATGACCTGAAAAAGTATCTGCTAGGATGCTCTCAGAAAAACCTGGAAAGACTCACATGAGCTGATGCAAAGTGACAAGAACCATGTACAAAGTAATAATATTAGAAGATGATTCGCTGTGAATGACTTAGCTATCTCAGCAATACAATGACCCAAGACAACTCTAAAGGACTTATAATGAATAATGCTATCCATCCCCAAAAAAAGGACTGATGGTGTCTGAATACAAAGTGAAACCTACTTTTATAAAATTTATTTTTCTTTTAAAATTGTTTAGGCTATGTTTTTCTTTCACAATATGACTAATATGGAAGTGTTTTGCATGATGATACAAGTGTAATCTATATCGAATTACTTGCCTTCTCAATAGGGAAGCTTGGGGAGGGAAGAAGGGAGAGGATTTGGAACTCAAAGTTTTAAAAATGAATGTTAAAAATTGTTTTTGCATGTAATTGGGGGAAAATAAAATACTAAATGAATTTCAAAAAAGATATTGTTGATATGATTTATGAAAACAATTATTTTCTTAATATGGAAATATTTATACGTTCTCCATAAAAATATTACTTGATTATAATAAAATTCTTGATGTTACTATATTCCATTTGACAATCAATAAATGTTTCTGTATCAACATTTTCAAAAAGAAAGGTACTTATTATAACCATCATTTGACAAATATGTTTTGAATAATATCAATTTGGTTTTCATTTATAATGAGGAAATAGATGGCCAAGAGCTGAATGGCACATGAATGGAAAGAATGTTGGACTGGGAGAGAGAGGCTGGACTCAAATATTGTCTCTTCAATTTCCTCTCTATGATATGATATGATTATATATCCTCCTCTAGGCTTCAGTTTCTCATCTATAAAATAAAGGTTTACATTTGATGATCTCTAAGATCCTATCCTCTCTATAATCATGTTTGTCTCTAAATCTATCCTCCAATTATAACTGAATCATAGAAATGCTCACTTGTTGAATACAGCATGGATGTGATCTAATAAAATCGATTAATGTCAAAATTATCCAGATAATGCTGAGTTAGTAGCAGTTCAATCTTCCCTTAGAAGCAAGGAATTTTATTGCTTTTTCATGCCTTCATTAAATGTTTTTATTCTAATATCTAATGCCCTATTTTGGCATGTGTATTTTTTGCCAGAAGACAGAGATGGGATGATTCTCTTTGAACAAGGCTCACCCATATCGAATCACACATGACTGAGCAATTAAAATAGATTATGTGATCACTACAATAATGACAAAGGCACAGTTGCCTAAAAACTTAGTAAAGTTGTCATTTACTAAATGTATCATGATATAACCAAAATATAGTATCATGCCCGAGAAAGATCCTTACATCAGGTATCAAAAGACCAAGTTTCAGATCTGTTTCTGCCACTAAATAGCTACATGGTCTGAGCAAATTGTTTCATTTCTCTGGATTCCTCTTTCCGCAACCATTTTAAAATGGTAATAATAAACTGAAGAGCCCAAAATGGAGATTATTTTAAGTCCCAAAGGACTCTAATATTCTATGGATCTATTTGTTGTTCAGTCATTTCAGTCTTGTCTAACTCTTTGTGACCCTATTTGGGATTTTTTCCTGGCAAATATACTGGAGTAATTTGCCCTTTCCTTCTCTGGTTCATTTGACAGATGAAAAGCTGAGGGAAACAGAGTTAAATAACTTACCCAGGGTCACATAGCTAAAAAGTGTTTGAATATGGATTTGAACTCAGGAAAACGAGTCTTCCTGATTCCAGATCTGGTACTCTACCCACTGCACCACATAGCTACCCTATGGAGGACATTAAATTCAATTCAGCAAATGTATTTGAAGTTTACTAATAAATGAAGTAATTTATGAAAGTAGTATTTATGAAAATAATTTAAGAATGAAGGAAATAGGGAAAACTTAGATCTCTCTTGTTCTATACAAGTATATAAGGGTATGTAAATATACATCTATATATAAATAGGTGTTTGTGAAAATATACAAAATGTGTATGTATATATATATACATATATATACATGTGTATAGATATATCTACATAGTAACACACTACATATGTATACACATATACTTATATGTGTACAGCATAAGGAAATTCTGAATTTTGTTTTCTTTTTTTCTTTATTTTATAAACATGTATACATTTCTATGCTTGTATCTATATGAATATGTATTTATATATGAGTACTTGTGTGTGCACATATATATATTTATACATATATATGCATTTTTGGTCTTCACAATAATAGTAAGTGTGATTATTATCCTCATTATATAAATGAGGAAACTGAGGCACAGAATGATTAAAGGAATTTCCCAGCACCTATTGTCTCAAGGAGGATTTTTTAATTCTGGTCTTTCTGACTCTAGGTGAAACACATTATCCATAGTACCCCCATTTGTCTTTAATATATGTGTGTTTACACACATGTCAGTGATTGACATTGTATTGAAATAAGAGATAAAGAGTATAGACTTTGTATCTGGATCTAAGTTCTTGTTTTGATGTTAACTTGAATACTTAACAATTTAACTTTTGACTGTGGGCAGATTGCTTATTTGATTGTCTGCCATCTGTAAAATGGGTTGAATGATAATTATACTATTCAAATTTCATAAGACATTAAACAAATGAGGGAGAACCTGTAGGAGTGTCTAGGAAACAATTTAGATGAAACAAAATTTAGATTGAAAAAAATCAACATTGAAGGCCATATACATTAAAATGAATAATTAAGCCTGTTTTTCATCGCCAATGGTTCAGTGTTGACATTTTCCTCTCTGAATGTGACGCCAAGAAAACAGTTTCTGTGAATCACCTTTGGTGACATTACCCTGAAATAGTTCCCGATACTACAACTCCTACTGCCAGGCTCCAGAAATCAGAAATGATTAATCAGAAAGGGAGACTCCTGAGAGGAGCCACTGAGCAGGAAAAAGCCCTGTCCTCCCTATTCCCTAGAAACAGAGCAGAAATGCAATGATATCCAATGAGGAAAACTATCTTAAGCACCTCCAGTGTTCCCAGCACCACTAAATGAATGGTTTGAGATGGGGGAGAAGAGGCATCAGAAATATAGACCAAAAAAAAAAAAAAAAAGGACTGCAGAAATCATTTAGTCCATCTCCCTCTTTTTATAGATAAGGAAACTGAAGCACAGACTTAAGACAACGTATGTAGTAAGTAACTAGATGAAACAGTGTCACCTTTGGTCCTGAGTCAGGAAAATCAAATCTGAATTCAAATCCAGCTTCAAATAGTTACTATCTGTATCACCTGAGCACTTTCTATTTTAATCCACTGGCAAAGGAAAAAGGAAACTACTTCAGTATTTCTGCAAAAACCACCACCACTACCACCACCACCACCACCACCACAACAACAAGAAAAAAAAAAAAAAAAAAAAAAACATAGACAGTATGACAGTATTCTCTATGGATTCACAAAGATTTGGACAAGACTGAATAATAACAACAATATGTAGAAAGCCTAAAATAACTTCTAGAATTTGAACTCATGTTCTTGGACTCCAGAGTCACTAGGCCATAAAGTCATTGATAAATAGCTGGAAGAGCTCTGAAGGTCTCATCTAACCTTCTCACTTGACTGATGAGTTAACTGGGAATATGGCATGCTCCAACTTCACTCAGGTAAGTAGTAGGCAAGGTAAGTGCTCTTTCTTCAAATCCAGGGCTCCCACCATTCCACTTGTTTCCAAAGAATTTTGAACCATTGGTCAATGATAGAATTAATTCTCATCTTTGACCATGGAGACAACTCTAAATTGAAAGAAGTTAATAGTGTATTGAGGAATATCCCCACTTTGGAAGTCAAAGGAATCATTTTCAAACCTAATTCTGCTACTTTTCATCTATGTAAACTCAGGTAACCAAGTCAGGTCTACTCTGTGTGTCTCAGTTTCCTCCTCTGTAAAAGGAGTTGAATAGCTGACTCTTTTAGGTCTAAATCCTGTGCATAATCTGGAAGAGGAGGAGTTTCAGAAGTATGGGTTCCTTTTTGATGGTAAACATTTTGAGGGCAAGAACCAGATATTTATCTACTTTGTTACTTCCTCTACGACTAACATGTCATACTTTAATACTTGTTTACAGCTTGTTGCCAAGGGTAATATGAAAATCTTGTACTGGTAACTCTGGCCAGACCTCTATTGACTGCAGAGAAACGGGTGTGTTGTTCTTTGTTACCAAAACTCATTGAAGAAATTTTGCCAGGCAAGGAGTATCCAATAAACAGAGGAAGATGATGGCTTGTCCCAGGTTTACTCATCCTACCTTGTCTTCCACTGCCTTCCAAAAAAGGACTGGCTGCTTAGGCAACATAGTGATTAGGTTCTATTCTAAACAGCTGATGTCTCCTCCATTGATGGCAGTTGGATAAAATACAACAACCTATGAATGCTGGGGTACACCAGGAGGAAGAAGTCACAGATAAAGATCACAGGATCAGGGAATTGGGGCTAGAGATTCATAAATCCTAGTTTCATAAATTTAGAATAGGAAGGGAATCTGTGAGACCATCTAGTCCAACCTCTTCATTTTTACAGATGAGAAAACTGAGGCATAAAGCAGTGAAGTGCCTTGTCAAAAGTCACATAGATTAGTAAGCAGTATTGGTACAATTTGAATCCATATCTTCTTCCCAAAGAAAGAGTGAGTGATAAAGGGGTTCAGAAACTGGGACTGGAGAGGGGGCACAGTGGTGCACAATGGTGGCCCAATACATGTCCAATCTCCCAGTCTACTCCACAAATCCCAAACAATTAGTAATTCCCCAAGCATATATAAAGCACCTATGAGCCAAATACTGTGCTAAGTGCTTAGAGCTCCAAGGACAAAAAAATAAAACTGTCTCTCCTCTAAGGGGCTTACATTGCATCAAGAGAAACACAAGGTACATTTGCAAAAATTTAAAAAACATATACCTGGGACCAGCTAGGTGGCACAGTATATAGAGTACTAGCCCTAAAGTAGTCAGGAAGACCTGATTTCAATTCTGGCCTCAGACACTTAATACTTCCTAGCTGTGTGACCCTGGGCAAGTCACTTAACTTTGCTTGCCTCAGGGGAAAAAAAAAAAACAATAACAACCATATACCTGATAATTTGGGAGTGGGGGAGGCTGCAAATGGATGCAATAAAAGTAACACAGATGGTGTATATAGCCAAAAAGATTCATGAATGGGCAGAGGTGAGGGAATGGACAGAGTATCTCCCTTTTCGTTCAAGACTATTTCTGTGATTGATCGAATGATCTTACCTCAGGGACCTCCCCCAAGCAAAATGAGCATTGTGTTGGAATGTGGTCAGGCCACATTTCCCATTTTCAGTTTCTCCATCCCTGAGCACATGAGAGGCCATGTGCACCCTTTGTAAATAGGGAAGCAAGAGGTTAATTCAGTTGGGTACTGGCAGAGCATTTCCCCTTCTCCTGACCTGGGAAAAGGCTGGTGTTTCTCCCCTAATTAAAAATAAAATGATAACTGAAGGACAGTAGAGGGAATACCAGAAGGAAATTGTTGAGAGCAAGAGGGTGGTTTCTTAACCGTAAAGAGCTCCAAGTGTCAAGCCTACAGAGAGGACTTGGACCTGGGCCTTCTTCCAACCCACAAAGAGCACAGACCTTTGAAGGCTGAGATCAGGAGTCCAGATGTGTTTGATATTTTGTAGGGGGAAGCACAAGGTGACGCTTGAGTTACCAGCAAGCCTCAAAACTCAAGCTAACACAAAGACCAATCTTGGTTCTAAAGGACCAAAGATGAAGTCTATTTTAAAATTCTCCATACAGAGATGGGGACATTATGGATACATTATGGAAATTAATTGATCAATCAACAAATGTTTATTAAGTGCCTACAATGGGCCCGGCACTGTGCTAAGGCCTGACAATACTAAAAGAGGCAACTGAAAGTCCCTATCTTCAAAGATCTTATAATCTAATAAGATTTCCCTAAGCCAGACTATTGTTTTAGTCAAATGTTTCTCTGTGCATAATTACCCATTAATACACACCTTATACGTTTGTTCATTCAAATCAACCGGAGACAATCTAGAACTTCAGAGGGTGGGGGCAGGGGGCACAAAAGTAAAAAGGAGATGACTGACTGGCTTGCTCTAGCTGTATCATCCAAACAACATCTAGATTATTGAGACTAGTTATTGGAGCTTCATTTCTCTTTGAAAATATGAAACCATTGCCCACTATCATCATTACTATTCAATATTTTATTAGAAATGCTAGCTTTGGCAGTAAGAGTGGAGAAAGAGATTAAAGGAATTAGAGTAGGTAATGAGGAAACCAAATTATCACTCTTTGCTGATGATATGATGGTACACTTAGAGAACCCCAGAGATTCTACTAAAAAGCTATTAGAACTAATCTACAACTTTAGAAAGTTGCAGGATACAAAATAAACCCACATAAATCATAGCATTCTTATATATTACTAACAAAATCCAACAGTTAGAGTTACAAAGAGAAATTCCATTTAAAGTAACTGCCGATAGTATAAAATATTTGGAAGTCTAATTGCCAAGGGAAAATCAGGAACTAAATGAGCAAAACTACAAAACACTTTCCACACAAATAAAGTCAGATCTGACCAATTGGAAAAATATTAAATGCTCTTGGATAAGGCGAGCAAATATAATAAAGATGACAATACTACCTAAACTAATCTATTTATTTAGCACTTTACCAATCAAACTCCCCCCCAAAATTTTTAATGACCTAGAAAAAATAACAACACAGTCCATATGGAAAAAAAAAAAGGTCAAGAATTTCAAGGGAATTAATGAAAAAAAAAAAATCAAATGAAGGTGGCCTAGCTGTACCAGATCTAAAATTATATTATAAAGCAGCAGTTACCAAAAACATTTGGTATTGGCTAAGAAATAGACTAATTGATCAGTGGAATAGATTAGGTTCAAAGGACAAAATAGTCAATAACTTTAATAATCTAGTGTTTGACAAACCCAAAGACCCCAGCTTTTGGGATAAGAACTCACTGTTTAACAAAAATTGCTGGGAAATTTGGAAATTAATACGGCAGAAACTAGATATTGGCCCACACTTAACACTTTACACCAAGATAAGATCAAAATGGGTTCATGACCTAGGCATAAAGAATGAGACTATAAATAAATTAGAAGAACATTACTTCTCAGACCTGTGGAAGAGAAACGAATTTATGACCAAAGAGGAACTAGAGATCATTATTGATCACAAAATAGAAAATTCTGATTATATCAAATTGAAAAGTTTTTCTACAAACAAAACTAATGCAGACAAGATTAGAAGGGAAGCAATAAACTGGGAAAATATTTTTATAGTCAAAGGTTCTGATAAAGGCCTCATTTCCAAAATATATAGAGAATTAACTCTAATTTATAAGTAATCAAGCCATTCTCCAATTGATAAATGGTCAAAGGAGGTCAGAGGATATGAACAGACAATTCTCAGATGAAGAAATTGAAACTATTTCTAGCCATATGAAAAGATGCTCCAAGTCTTTATTAATCAAAGAAATGCAAATTAAGACAACTCTGAGATACCACTACACACCTGTCAGATTGGCTAGAATGACAGGGAAAGATAATGCGGAATGTTGGAGGGGATGTGGGAAAATTGGGACACTGATACATTGTTGGTGGAATTGTGAATACATCCAGCCATTCTGGAAATGATTTGGAACTATGCTCAAAGAGTTATCAAACTGTGCATACCCTTTGATCCAGCAGTGTTACTACTGGGCTTATATCCCAAAGAGATTTTAAAGAAGGGAAAGGGACCTGTATGTGCAAGAATGTTTGTGGCAGCCCTCTTTGTAGTGGCCAGAAACTGGAAACTGAGTGGATGCCCATCAATTGGAGAATGGCTAAATAAATTGTGGTATATGAATATTATGGAATATTATTGTTCTGTAAGAATTGACCGACAGGATGATTTTAGAAAGGCCTGGAGAGACTTACATGACCAGAGAAAGAACTGATAAATAGAAGCACACTTAGTATGGTTTTATATGTATATGTATGTATGTTTGTATAATATATATATATGTGGGTGCGACAGTGTTCTATGGTGGGCTTCTCTGGTGGGGAGTGAGGAGGGAGGGAAGGAGCTATTTCAGGAAATTATAATTCAGTAATATACTTTAGAAAGGTGCTATACATATATATGTAATTATATTCATTAATGTTATATGTATACATGCATATATGTTTTATTAATGTCTTTTCTTTTTTCTTTAGTCACTTGCAAACATCTTGACCCCTAGGACTGAACTCTCCCTTGTAACCAAGAAATATAGTCAAACATCTCTTAATTACAAAGAAAAATAATTAAGCAATTGATACAGTTACCAAGTCCAAGAAGATATGCAGTACTCTGTCCCCATAGTCCCCAGCACCCTTCTGCCAAGAAGTATGTCTTCCTATATCCTCCAGGGAAAAGATTGATCATTGCATATAATTACTCAGAATTTGCTTCCTTTTAGTAGTCTTTTCCTTTAAATAATTATAATCAGATAAGAGACTGACTTAATTTTGTTGTATCCCCTGCTCCTGGCATAACGAGTGGCACTCACTCAGAGAAACCCGTGATCTCACCCATTTAAGAATGCCCTCAAGAGATGGAGTTCTCCACTCATCTATGGCTGCCTGCCCCGGGCAACTCTTGACGGTATTGTCCCAGAGGTTTGCCACAGAGGTTCCACTTAAATATTTAGAAGCTCTCTTTGATTTCTCCCAATATCTACAAAGTACAGTGGGGAACCCCAGGCTCTCTATTTTGAGTTATCCCTCATATTTGCCCCCTGATCAGCTCATCTTCACTTCCAGCCTACAATTTCTAGGTGACATCTTTTTCTTTTGTTTTTCAGAGTTCTCCATTGGCTATGTGTTATCATCTGCTCATATTTACTATACTCCTATCCATAGTCATCCATGGGATGTTCATCTTTAATTCTTCAAAGATGATGATATTCCATTTTCTTCCATCAACACTATTCAAATGGTAATGTTGAAAATATGAAATGGGCATATGATTTAGCCATAAAGGATAATGTCATAAACAAATTAGAAGAGTAAGGAATAATTTACCTGTCAGATCTATGGTGAATGGGAAAAATATGCCCAATGAAGATCTCTCCATTGAGAGAGCATTACAAAATGTAAAATGGACAATTTTATTATATTAAATTAAAAAGGGTTTTCACAAACAAAACTAATGCAAGCAAGATTAGAAAGAAATTAGAAGGTTGAGGAAAAATTTTAACAGCAAATATCTCTGATAAATGCCACATTTCTCAAATATATGGAAAACTGAGTAAAAAAGTTTAAGAGTCATTCCCAAATTGATAAATGGTCAAAGGACATGAACAAAGTTTTCAAATGAAGAAATTAAATAATCCATAGTCATATGAAAAATGCTCTGGAAGCCCTGTTGAATAGAGAAATGTGAATTAAAACAACTCTGAGATACTGACCCAAATGGGTTGATATGACAAAAAAAGAAAATGATAAATATGGGTGGGGATGTGCAAAAATTGAAACACTAATACCCTGGTTTGTTTGTTTGTTTTGTTTTGTTTTTGTTTGTTTTTCTGAGGCTGGGGTTAAGTGACTTGCCCAGGGTCACACAGCTAGGAAGTGTTAAGTATCAGAGACCAGAATTGAACTCGGGTCCTCCTGAATTCAGGGCTGGTGCTCTATCCACTGCACCACCTAGCTGCCCCCACTAATACTCTGTTAATGGAGTTATGAATTAGTCTAAACATTCTAGAGAGCAATTAACTATGCCCCAAGGACTATAATACTATATCCTTTAATCCAACAATATGGCTACTAGTTCTGTATCCCAAAGAGATTTTTTTAAAGGGAGGAAAAACTTATTTATACAAAAATATTTCTAGTAGCTCTTTTGGTGATGGCAAAGAACTGGAAATTGAGGGAATGTTCATCAATTGAGGACTGACTAAATAAACTGTGTTAAATGATTATGATGGAGTAATATTGTGCTATAATAAATCATGGGCAAGATGATTGCAGAAAACCTGGGAAAGACTTACATTAACTGATGCAAAGTGAAATGAGCATAACTAGGAGAACTTTGTACACAGTAACAACAATATTGTCTGATGGCTAATGACTTAGCTATTCTCAACAATATCCAAGACAATTTCAAAGGACTCATGATGAAAAGTGATATCTCACATCCAGAGAAAGAATGTTGGAGACTGAATGCAGATCAAAGTATCATATTTTCACTTTTATGGGTTTTGTGAAATTATGTTTTGTCTGATTGCACATGAAAGAAGAGGGAGGAAGGGAGAATTTGGAACTCAAGCTTTTTAAAATGAATATTAAACATGCTTTTATATGTAATTGAGGAAAATATTATTTGAAAAAATTAAAATGTTTAGCATAAAAAAGAAGCAAACATGGGCCTTTGCTTCCATAGGAAGATTGTGGAATCAGTAAATGAAGTTTGCAATTTCTTAAAAGCATTCAGGGGTGATGCCCTTGAAATGATTCTCTTTTGTTTAGTTGGGTGTTTGCCATAATTTCTTTATTTTCCATTGCTTCTTCTTGCTTTATGAGATATTACTCATAACTCTCCATTATCACTGTTCTTTGCAAAGTTTTAAATACTAGTTTAAATTCTAACCTGGTGCTTCCTTTGGTAACCATTTTTATTCATCTGGCAAGTAATTCAATTGTTAACTAAGGGGCTTTCTGGACTCTTTTGGTTTCCCTGTTACAATTAATTTACAATGATTAAATTTATGAATGAAATGATTATCATCAGTATCAATATCAGTTCTCTTGTCCATTTTTTGTTTTCAATTTCTTCTTTAAAAACAAGCAGAGTTCTCTCATTTTGAATTTAAATGTACACATTAGTAGGTCCTTAATAAAGGCTTCTTGCTTGTGTATATTTTTCTGGTTTTGTTTATTTCTCTCTGCATCCATTCATATGTCTTGCCCTGTGTCTTTGACTTCCTCCTGTTCTTCATTTGGTATTGCACAAGAATACTCTATTATGTGCATACTTCTCAAACCCTCATCATTTCATTGTTACCAACCCCTCCTACCTCCTAGGTGGGGTGAGGGTTCCTTGGGGAGATATTCAAGGGAGCTAAGTCAAATGGAAAGCATCTTTGCAACATTGCATCACGTACCACAGTTAGATGTTCCTTCTCACTCTTTCTCTGTTTGCTCCACCCCAGCCTCATTATCATAATTTTACATGAGTTACATTCATTCCTCTGACTCTATGTGACAAGTCAGAGGAAGGGGAAGAACCAGGAGGTATAGTTCCTGTCCTTGAAGGGAGCAATAAGAGGGCATAACATACTCTGGGAAGGAGTCTCATTAAGCATGGGTGGAGAGAAGACATTCCAGCTCACTGATGCCCTGGAGGGGCAGTCATGGAGCAAGGCAAGCCATGTGCTCTCCTGGCTTCTTGGGAGGAGTCTTATTTTCAGTATAGAAGTTGGAGTGGAGGAAGGAAAAAGAGAATGTGGCAGTGTTGGGAGACACACCCAAGAAGGATAGTAACTGATTTACCCACCCACCCCCTCAAGAACAAAATTATATTGTTGTAGGTGTGATGTAGACAGTAGAACATAGATATATATTTGTAGACATAATAGCTAATATATAGGTCTACTAATAATATCTACACATATGCTTTTCTAAATACATATATATGTGTATATATAATTATCTACATAACATCTATTCATATTTTGTCTTGTGCATACATCTGCATAGGTACAATCGCTTTATACATATTCTATCTCCCTATATAATTGTAATGATTTATATACCATCCTCACATATACTTATTTAAATATAAATACATAGTTATTTCTATATATCCTAGTTATATATTTATACCTATTTTATCTCTATACATAAAATATTTGTACATATATATATATTACCTCTGTATAATTACCTTTATACATATTTGATGGTCTGTATATAATACTTACATATGCTTATTTGAGTTTATACATATAATACCAATGCTATATAATTGTCTATATACATCACATCCATATACATAGAGTTATATGCAATATTTTATCCTTCAAGAATGAATTATGCTTTTCAAATCAGCCAATCAACAAGCATTTATTAAGCACCTACTCTTTGACAGAGCTGTTGTTTGTCCTTTCTTCTCAAAAAAGACCATGGATCAGGAAGGTGATGCCATGACTTGTAAGTGAATTGGTTGAAAGTGAAACAAAAGAAAGAAGAAACAAAAGAAACAATGAGGAAGGAGGAGGAAAAGAAGGCATCTAGTCCAACCTGGTCACTTTACAGATGAGAAAAATTAAATCCAAAAGGGTGGGCATTACTTGCATCACTAGATATGTAGGAAGCATCAGAGGTGAGATCTGAACCCAAGGTTTTTGGCTAGAAAGTCAGTGCTCTCTCCATTGCTCTTTCCATTGCTACCAAAAATATTTGTGTATATATAAGTCTTTTCTTACAGTCAATAACTTTGGAATATGTTCCATTAATGGAATCTCTGGTTCAAAGGTTACAAAACCTCTAGTAACATTTCTTGAATAATTCCAAATCATTTTCGAGGATGCTTGAATCACTTTATAAGTCCACAATAGTTTATATGGGTTCTGATTAGCTTCTCCAACAATAAATTTTTTAAGCATCTTTTACCATCTTTTGACATTTCTGCTAACTAAAGGGGCATGAGGTAATGCCTCAGGCTGTTTTTAATTTAAATTCTTTAATTCAGATCCTTAAGAAATTCAGGTCAATTTCAACAGAATTGTAATGGAGAGAGCCATCTGCATCCAGAAAGAGAACTATGGGAACTGAATGTGGATCACAACATAGGATTTTCAACTTTGTTGTTTTCTTGCTTGCTTTTTTCTTTCTCATTTTTTTCCTTCTTGATCTGATTTTTCTTGTGCAAGATGATAAATATAGAAATACATTTAGAAGAATTGCACATGTTTAACCCATATTGGATTACTTGCTATCTAAGGGGAAGGAGGTTGGGGGAAGGGAGGAAGAAAAATTTGAAACACAAGGTATGCAAGGGTGAATGTTGAAAACTATCTTTGCATGTATTTTGAAAATAAAAGCTATTAATAAAAAAAATTTAAAAGAAAAATAAAATCCATATACTTGAGCCACTTGTCTACTGAGATATGACCTACCACAATTTTATCTTCTTTCCCTTTTATTATCCTCTCCCTTTCTCCCTTCCAAAGACCAAAAAAGTGAAGACTAGTAAAAATGAACAAACAAGCAATACTACAATAATTTAGGTAAAAACATAAAACTATTGTAATCACAAGCCAAAGATACTCTTGACAAATGCCAGGGACGGCTATTAACATTCCTTGGTTGTAGGGATGTGGTTATGTAAGAGGCATGTGCCATTTTCAAGGCAATAAATTGAAATGCTTCAAGGTCTGTGTTAACCTTTGTGATGTCTCACCTTAGGTCACCTCTTCTCAAAAAAATAACTGGGAGAGCTCAATTAGGTATAGAACTTTGCAATTACAATATGAAAATACTTGTCTAGGAGGTAGGTAGAAGAGATAAGAACCAAAAAATTCACAGAACGAAGCTTAGAAAGGTTTAGTGATTTTCCTAAAAGTAAGAGACAGAACCAAGAGTCTATTTCTCTAGATTTCCACCACACCGGAGTAGAGTGGGACAGCTGCCTCCAAGATCCACATCATTTATTTCTAGGCGCACGAAGTGCGCGCACACACACACACACACACACACACACACACACACGTGCACACAAACTGCTTGCTCCTTAATACTTTACTATAGCAACCTTAGGAAAAGAGAGCAGTGATATACATCATCCTAATGAATAAATAACCTAGAAATATGGCTTTTTATAGCAACAGATTTCACAGAATGTTATGGCTGGAGGAAACCAAGGTGCAAACTTTGTGAAATAGTCAGCAGGAGAGTGAACATCTGAAGGCAAACCAGGCTCCATACCCATACATTTTACTCACTCCACCATGCTTCCTTTTAACAGAGGATGTTAAATGGAAATGTCAATGGGTGTTTTGAGGCAAAATGAGTTTCTACATACTTAGTGGAGAAGATTTGAATGATAAGGAGAAAGAAAAATATCTGAGATTCAAAATTGGCATTCCACAATATGGAAAAACTGCATGCAGATAATGGGGAGATGAAGGAATTTGGATCCCCAAGACCCTCAAAAAAAGTTCCTTTCCTTCAGGAAATCATCCTGGGTTCACCTCGTTGTTTCAGGTTGCTTTAATGACACATGTTTTCAAGTAAATAAATTATATTATTGTAGCCCATGTAAACTCTGAGGATTTTTCTTCCAATTCTTAGTCTCACTTTGACAGGTGAGTTGGGTTACCAAGAGTTAGACTGGCTATATCTCCCCCTCAGGATTCTAGGGGTAACCCAGAAGGATCAGAGGTAATTCTCTAATACATTGGCCTGAACCCCCACCAGTATACTTCCCCCCAAGATTATAAATTGAGAAATAAGTTAGTCAGCCAGTCTAAATTTTGAGACATGTATTTACAACGGTAATGCATTAAAAATAGCTGGCACAAAACAACCACCCCTTTCCCCCCAAAAAAAACCAAATCAACCAAAAACCTATGATGTGCTCTCTCCCACCAATACACACACAATCCATGTAAAAGTGAAATTCAGCTAAGAATTTCACATGGCTAAGAGTAACTCAGTTCCTGATCACTAAAAACCCCTTGTTACTATTCATAGAATGCTCAAGAAATTTCCCTTAAGTGTGGAAGAGTCTCTTCACTGGGCTCCTTGTAGAGCCACAAATCTGCTCTGTCTTTGGTTCCCAATGATGCAAACACTGACCCCAGCTGATCCAGGGAGGGGAAGAGGAGACCTCTTTTGTCATTGGAACATGTCATGTTAAGACACTAATGGGAAGATGGGAAGGTCCAACATCCTCCAAATCCTTCAAAATTGTCAAAGGTCTTTTCTGGGCAAAGTGAGTGAAGGGAAATACAGGAGACATGGCCGAGACTGAAGCAAATGCCTTTCCTTCTATCCCACCCCACCCCTCAGGTGTCTTGTCAGGGGGCCCAGCTAGAATGCCATATAAGCACAATCTTTGGGATTCACCTCTTCTTGACTTAATAATTTACAGATGATCCTCTCCAATATAGTCAAGTCGACTTGGTCTGTGCAAACTTGATCTTTTACATAGTTTGAAGGCCTTTTCACTTTCATTCTAAGACCTTTTAATTAATTGTTAACTGATAGAGTTATGTTCCCAATTATCAGGATTAAAATGGGGCAGAGGGGTTAGAACAGACATTTATTAAGTGTTTTCCTATGTGCCAGCCACTTTACTGAGTGCAGGAGATGTTAAGAAAGGCAAAAACAGTTCCTGCCTTCAAGGAACTCACAATCTCTTAATAACCTCCTGAGCTGCACCATGCTAAAGTGGCTAGAAAGTTGGTCTTGGAAACAGGAAAATATAGATTTAAACTCTTTCTTTTCCCCTACTGGCCATAATACCCTAGGCATGTCACTTATCCCCCTTCTGTCTCAATTTTCTCAATTCTAAAATGGGAATAATAATAACACCTTCTTCCCAGAGAATGAGAAATATGAGATAAAGTACTTATCAGAGTACTTAGCCCATTGTGAGTCCTTCCTTTTTTCCTTCTTTTCTTTTCTTTCTTCCTTTCTTCTCTCCTTCCCTTCTTCCTTCATTTCTTTTCCTTCTTTTTTCCTTTTTTCCTCCATTTTCTCTTTCATTCTTTCACTTTCTTTTCCTTCTTCCCCCCCTCACTTTCTACCTCCCTTCCTCTCTCCTTCTCTGCCTCCCTTCTTTCCTCCCTCCTTCCCTCTATTCCTCCATCTCTCTGAAAGGGGTACAGCTTCTAAGAGAAATATAGCAGTAACCCTAAGGTCCATTGACCATAGAGTGCTATTGTTCTAACAATTTGTCAATGATTCTAAAGTCTTCTGGCCTTAGGATAGTCCTACAAATATTACGGACTGTCAGATAAATAATCTGCTGGTCAGTGATAACCAAGTTCCTGAGACAATAGTGAATAGACCACCCCTCAAAGCTATCTGTAAACCATAAAATTAGCAAATAAGTAACATGACACTGTGGTCTCTCTTTGTCCTATAAATTTATCTTTTTTATCCTTGTCCTTTGCTAAATCCTTTTGGAACTTAGCTCGCTTAATTGGAGTTATATTTACAATAAACTTTGCCCCTTGATTTGGAGATGGGTTCAAGCCTGCAAATTCTTTTGAAATATCTCATGATACCAGTCTTTAATCCCAACCTTTTGGGATCTCCTTTTGAACCTCAATATCTTCCTCTCTCCCTCCTTTTTTCTCACTCTTTCCCTTCTTTCCTCCCTCCCTCTCTTCCTCCTTCTTTCTTCCATCTCTCTTTTCCTCCTTCCCTTCCTTACTTTCTCTTTCCTTGCCTTATTTCCTCTCTCTTTCCCTTTATTTCACCCTCTCTATTTATTTATCCTGCTCCCTCCCTCCTTCTTTCTCTCCCTCACTCTCTCACTTCATTCCTCCCTTCTTCTCTTCCTTCTTTCTGTTCTCCCTTCCCTCCTTCCATAACTATAAGATACAAAGGAAGTGCTACCTGCTTTGATGTTTTCACTGGGATCTCCCTAGACCCATGAAATCAGAGTCTATTCCTTCATAAACCTTAGAGGCCAGGTTCTTGCCCCTCTGCAAATCTGGGGAAGTAGTTCTAGATCTGAGGCAAGAGCCCAACATGGCAGAAAAAAATTCTTGTGCTTTGGAAAATCTGAATTCTATCCCCAGTTCCACATTCCACACTGACGTCCTATGTGATCTTGATCAGATAATCTGGAACAGAGATGTCCAACATGTAACCAGCCACACTCCTGAGTGTCACTGGAAGCAAATTTAAATATAATTGGGAAATATTTAGCAAAGTAAATAAAACTACAATAGAGCATAGATAATATTAATGTGTGGTTTTCTAAGTCAGTAGGCACCTGCAGGAATCCTTTTATTTGTTCAGCAGCCCAACCCGACTGCTCTAGAATGTCAGAAAAAGAAGAGATCTTAAAAGACTATCTAGTCTGAGGATTCTTAATCTGAGGGTGCAGGAATTAATTTTTTAGAATGTTTTGAACCTTAAAAAGAATTTTAAGAGAATTTTACTTATTTCAAAATAATTGTTTTCCCTTGTAAGTATTTTATGCATCTAAAAACATCATTCTGAGAAGGAATCCCCAGATTGACTTTTCAAGAGAGACAGGATACACACATCCTTTATGTGTTCATCCAGTACATTCATTTTACAGAAAAACAAACTGGAGCCCAGATGAGGGAAGCCACTTGCCCAAAGTCACACGTCAAGTGACATCAGAGCTAGTTGCCAATCCTCAAAATTCCTCAGACAGTTTCATTACATCATGGCTTATCCTCCCTGCATCTATTTCCATCTGTAAAGTGGAACTAAATCCTCCCACAAGATGAGGAACCTGGGCCTGAAGGTGGAGACGGCATTCAGATTGGCTTGCAAGTGGAACAGGAAAAAATTCAGCGTTACCAGAAGGCATCATTGTGCCAGGTTAAAGGTCATTTTTCAGTAGAAACTATTTCAGGAATAGGACACTTCCTAACAGGTAGGGATGCCTAGAGAGGAACTGGGGTGATGGCAGTGTGGGGTAGTAGAGAGAATACTGGGCACAGAATCAGGAAATAATCAGAGACCTTTAGCCAAAAGGCTTTGCTCTGCTATTTAGCTGCTTATTGAGTTCAGGTGTGGTGCTATTGACTCTCCAAATACAAGCCACAGATAGAATGGGTAGGGTGGCTTGTGCCAAGCCAAGATGGATAGCCAAAAGAGATAAGGATTTTGGTAGTGAACACGTGGGTCTTCTGACCAGGTGTTCACTCGGAAACCAATAAGTCAGGGTACTCTGTTGGGCCTAGGACAGACTAGTAATTGTAACTGCCAGGAGGGCATGCTACAAATGTACCTTTGACCACTGACCTTTGCAGTGTCAACTCTACCCGGCTCGCCTCCTCTGAGGCCTTCAAAGGTCTCTGGCCACGATCTCTTGAATCTATAGCTTAATAACCAGTAGCGCACTCAAGAACTGCCACGTGTAATCTTAAAAGCCTTTATTATACCTACTCACATAATGCCCTGACTGATGCCCTGACTTGTTGGTTCCCGAGTGAACACCTGGGAGATGGAGTTCCAGGTGGGAGGAACAGGAGGAAGACCAGGTTGGCTGGAATATGGAGCACATGAAGGGGAATGATGTATAATAAGGTTGAAAAGGCAGGTTGAAGAAGGGGAGTGTATGTGTGTGTGTGTGTGTGTCTTACACACAAAAGAAATGCTAAACAGAACATTCATGGACATATATTTGACAAAAACAAACTTAAAATATGATTCAATTACGAACTTAACATAAAATCTATATTATATATACACATACATATATATATATATGTATATACATATATATGTGATCATTTACATGCCATTGTCAAAAGTCCACTGTGGGATTGACTAAAAGAGCTTCATAGAATACCAAGATAAACCAAGAGGCCTTTTTAGTTAGTGTTTAAGGGAAGACATGGACAGGTCCACATGGAGTAAATGGAGATACCCATAAGCAACTGGCAAGGCACACTGAGGAAATCGCTCAATGAGTCATCTTCCCCTTGGATCAGGATGATACCGAAGTCTAAGTCAGCTCCTCAAATCCCTCACCCAAGGTACTAGGTGCTAGGTTTGCACCTCTCTCACCCAAGTGAACAGGGACAAAGAAAGAATGCATTGAGGAATGTCACCAGAGTGCCTCTAAAATGTGGACAGAAGAGGGTTCACTGGGTAGACCATAGTCCACATAGGTCATACTTCAAGGAACTCACCAGTTTGGGGATCAGGACAGTTTCTGGATTGAAGCAGCTCAACTATTTTATAAGGAGAGAAGAGGTCTTGCTCAAGTGGCATCCCAGTTTTAAAATTCTATTTCATTTGTAATCCCATTGCCTAGCACAGAGTAAATAATATACAATAAATATATATGATAAATGCTTTGGGGATTGTTGTTGACTGAGCTCCCCACACCTGAAATTGCAATCTGGGAGATGCCATTCACTAGGAAACTAGAAGGAAAATAATCTAAGTATATTGGAAAGGCTTTCAGAGAACGTTACAGGCAAAAGGGGGGGGGGGGCTTTCAACAGAAGAAAAGGATGTGACTAGGGAATACACAGACTTTGGGAGACAAAGAAAGACTAAGTCAGAGAGAACATAGTTTTTGTTTTGTTTTGTTTTGAGATTACAGCAGAACTTCCTGGTTAGTAGTACCTAGGCCTGCGGTTTGGACCAGGTGTAGTCCTGGGAAATCTGGTTAGTAAGGACTAGGCTTTCTGTTCTCATACTTTCTGGTTTGCTAACTCCTGACTTCAATGCCTCAGGATTACTTAGAGCCCAGGTTATAGTCCACATCTAGGTTTCTCCCAAAAAGTGGAAAGTAATAAGTACTAAATATACAGTATGACGAATAACTTATTCCTACATACTCCAAAAATGTTAAACACAGGACACTCATGGACATGTATTTGACAGAAACAAACTTAAAATATGATTCAATTAAAAACTTGAACATAAAATCTATAATATTGTACAAATTATATATATATAAACATAATAATCTGCTGGAAAACTGATATTTAAATCTTATCTGAACATAAAACAGTTAGTAGGACTGCTATTTAAACATTTTACATTTCATCTCTTCTCTCTATGCTATCCAAAAAACTCTTAGTATATGTTTGCTGGCCAAAAACTCAGATCCGAGCCAATCTTCTTGTCCATGGTCGTCTTTTCTTCTAATGTGAAAGCTTTCCTTAATAGTTTAAACCCGAAGGACCTGAACCTCTTAAACTCACAAGGTCACCTTCACTCTGGACATATCTATTTCCAGGCAGATAATCAATCATCTAAGATCAGAGGGGAAAAAAAATACAATGGAAAAAGTGGCCAGGCAGACTTCAGAAAAAGCTTGAAAGACTTACGTGAATTGATGCTGAGCGAAGTGAGAAGAACCAGGAGATCATTGTATACAGTAACAGCAACATTGGGTGATGATCAGCTATGATAAACTTAACTCTTCCCAGCAATAGAGTAATCCAAGACAAATCCAAAAGATTTCATGAAGAAAAATGGTACCACCAGAGAAAGAAATGATAGAGTCTGAATGCAGATCAAAGCATACTATTTTCACTTTCTTTGGTTTTTTCCCTTTTGTTTGTTTCTTCTTTCACAATATGACTAATGTTTAACATGATTACATATGTATAACCTAATATCATATTTCTTATTGTCTTCACATGTAATTGGAAAAAATGAAGTGTTATTACATTAAAAAAGAAAAAAGTAGCCCCCAAAGTGGGAGAAACAACAACATATAAATAGCTCTGTACAGACAAGATAGAGACGGTCTAAATTGGAGATGATTAGCAGAAGGAAGGCACTACAACAAAAAAATACTGCAGAAGGTGCCATTTTTAGCAATGATTTGAAAGTGGAAGACAAGAGGCAGAAGTGAGGAGGGGGGCAATCACTGAAAAGGCCCTGAGTTGGGAAATGGATTATCTCATGTAAGGAACACAAGGAAGCCAGGATAACTGGATTAAACAACATGTGGAATAGAATAAGGAATAAAAAAGACAAGAAAGGTGAGTGGGAACCAAGTTAGAAAAAGCTTCATATGCTTCATATAGAAATTTATATTTGATCCTTGAGGTTAATAGGGAGCCAGTGAAGATTATTGAGTGAAAGGGGTGGGAGTGTGGAGTGGGATAAACTGGGACCTTATTTCGAATCCCAGCTTTGTCACTTACTACTTAGGTGACTTTAAGCAAGCTCTCTGGGCTTCAGTTTCCTATCTATAAACTGAAGAGGTTGGATAGGTCACTCAATAAATATTTGTTAAGCACCTACTATGTATCAGGCACTGTGTTAAGCACTGGTGAAACAAAGAAAAGCAAATCTTGCTGTCAAGGAGTTCAAACTCAATGGGGGAAGACACCATGCAAATAACTATAAGTTGGAGACAATCAGTATTAAAATAAGGTGGTTAAAGGGTCTTCTAAGAGTTCTATCTAATAGAATGTAAGCTCCTGAAGGCAGAGATCATTTCATTTTTGTACCCATGCATCCTCAGTACCTGGCAGAGCATATAGCACATAGTAGGTACTTAATCTATGCTTGTTGATTGATTAGCTCTAAAAGCCTTTCAAGCCTTAAGTGTTTTTTCTCTTTATATTCTGTCGTGTCCAATCTCTACAATCCCATTTGGGGTTTTCTTGATAAAAAATGGTTTGCCATTTCCTTCTTTAGCTCATTTTATGAAGAAACTGAGGTATCAAGGTTAGGTGACTTGCTCAGGGTCATATAGCTAGTAAAAGTCTGAGGCCAAATTTAAACTCAGGAAGATGATTCTTCCTAACTTCAAACCTAGTATCCACTGTGCTCCTAGCTACCCTTTCCATTATCTCCTCAATTTTCCCCAGTTGACCCAATTGAGGACCTGGAAATCACTGCTTGTTCCCTCTCTCCCAGACTATTTTGGGAGTATTTGACTATTATATATTTTCTCTTTATATTTACATTTATTCTGTATATACTTAAACACACACACACACACACACACACACACACACACACACACACACACACATTTGTTCTCTCTCTCATTCTTTGTCCAGCACTCAAATAGCTATGTGGTACATAACAGCTACTTACTAAATGCCAGTTGATTTGCATATGATTCAAGATGCCCAAAGCATCTTGCTATCTCATTTGGACCCCAGAATAATTATGATTCATAGCTACTACTTACCTGTCAGGACTACTTAACAAATCCATACTAGCAATAATCAGGAAGTTTCCTTCCAAAACTCTTTTCTAATCCTCTCTTGGGATTCCTTCCAACTGGAGGATTGTAGGTATCTACAATAATATAACTACTAATTGGAAACTGAAGACAAGACCATGAAGCTACACTGAATGAGCATCCTCTTTGGCATTCTGTAACTCTGCATTCTCATGGCCAGCGACGACAGAGTACAGTGGGGCGAGGAGATAATGGAAAGGTGAGATCCATCAAGAAAAGGGCTCATTTTGAAGACATGTCATTGGAATGATGTGTGGGTCTTGTCTCTCACAAACAGCAACAACAAAGAGCCAAAAGGAAAGCCTGAACTTCAAGAATATGAAAAGTTATGTCTTGTGTAGACAGTTTGGGCTAATGTCTATAAACAGGAAGCAACTACTATAAAGAAAGCTCGTTCAAAAGTGCATATACTATCAGCCAGGGTAAATGTGTTTGCCAGCTCTATTGTAACTCTTCTTCCCTCCCCTTTCTTTTCTATTTTTTGTTACAAAGGATGACTTGCTAGGTAGGGCAATGAGGAAAGATAAGTTTGGAAATGAAAGCACTGCCAAAATAAAATGTACCAATAAAAATAAGGCTAAAAAAAGAATCATTGCTGTAAGAGCTTAATGAATCTTTGTCTCACTGTAAATATAAATAACTTTGAAAGACATAAGAACTCCAGGATGCTAGGTGGAGCATCAGCCCTGAAGTCGAGAGGACCTGTATTCAAATCCACCCTCAAACACTTGACACTACTAGCTGTGTGATCTTGGACAAGTCACCTAATCCTGATTGGCTTGCAGAGACAGAGAGAGAGAGACAGACAGACAGACAGACAGACAGAGAGACAGAGACAGAGTGACAGAGAGGCAGAGAGAGATAGAGATAGAGACAGAGAGAGGGAGACATAAAAACTTTGTTAAAGCAATGAGTCACCGTAATTTCAGAGAACTCCTGCTAAAGTTTGCTGCCTGCCTCTTGACAGAGAAATGGTAGACTCCAGGTACAGAATGAGACATGAGAAATATGGAAATTATTTTTCTTGACTATGCCTAGGTGTTATAAGACTTTTGTTTTTTCTTGATTTTTTTAAACTGAGGGAGATATGAAGGAGGGGGGGAAAGCTTATTAATTGAAAGATAAAAGATATTCCCCTCCTAAAAGTTTGAATCAGCCTAATGTCCTACCAAAAATTCTATGGAATCCCCATAATCACATAGTGGGGTCAATTTTGAATTCTGTTATTTGTGGCTATTTTTGTCTTCTGGTGGATGTAAGATAACACTGTAAAGTGGTCTTGATTTGTATTTCTTTGATTATTGAGGAATTGTCATATCTTATCATATTATTATTAGTTTATGTTTCCTCTTTCAAATTGTCTGTGTCATTTGAATACAGGGGAGTATGCATTAATGTTATTTATTTCACATACATCTCATAGTTATTGCAAATATTTGTTTCACATAAACTGATTCTTTTAATTTTAGAAGTATTTATTTTGGATATTCAGAATCCTTTTTAAAATATATGAATTCAGTGATATTTCTCTCAAAAAAAAAAAAGAAGAAAAAGAAAAGGAGTGAGATATAAGATGGGAAATGTAGGAGGAGGCTAGGTGATGAAGGGCTTTGAATGGCTTTAAACACTAAGCAGGATTTTGTATAGAGCTAATAAGGAGTGCTAATCCCACTTTTGACATTTACTGTGGGATCTTGGGCACCTTACTTAACTTTTGTGGGCCTCTTCATCTGTAAAATATTTGTTTATCACCAAATATTTATATAAAGTGCCTACAATGTGCAAAGCACTATGCCAGGGATACAAAAACAAAAATCTTATGCATTTATACAACCATCCACTGTGCACCAGGCACTAGTTTAGGCAGTGAAATATAAAATCAAAACAGAGTCCCAGCCCACAAGCAGCTTACAACCTTCCGGGAGGATACAATGTAGACACATACAAGTAAATACAAAACATGTACAAAGTAATTCAATGGAGGATGTGCAGGCAGCCTGGAAGGTAGATAAGAGTGTTTGAAGCCTCTGTTTGAGGGTTCAAGTCCCATCTTTGACACTAATGGCCATTAGTTATGAATTTTAAATGAATTGAGCAATTAGTTTTATCCTCTCATTGCCTCTTCCTCAAGTAACTCTCTAAGATTATAAATTACAAAGCAGCTCTGGAGTAGTTTCTTCATTGGAAGTTCTCAATAGCCGTGAAATCATCGGTCCCATAAATAGTAATACTACCAGCAAAATGCCAAGAGGAGCAGAATAGGGAGTACACTAACCCTTAGGCTCTCCCTGGTCAGCCTCCATCCTAGGAGTGTTACTTTGCATATCATTTGTCTTATGTATGAACTATTGCTCGATCCCCCAATATTCCTTCATATTACGTATTGTGTGAGTTCACTCTCCCTATCCCCACAGGCATTTGTGGGTTTGATCCCCAGGAAAAATAAATAAATAACTACTGTTCCCGGCAGGAGGAATACAGAGAGGAACTTGGAGAGACTTACATGAGATCATTGTATACTTCAACAACAATACTGTATGAGTGATGTATTCTGATGGAAGTGGATATCTTCGACAAAGAGAAGATCTAATTCAGTTCTAATTGATCAATGATGGACAGAATCAGCTACACCCAGTGAAGGAACACTGGGAAATGAGTGTAAACTGTTTGCATTTTTGTTTTTCTTCCCAGGTTATTTTTACCTTCTGAATCCAATTCTTCTTGCGCAATAAGAGAAGTGTTAGGTTCTGCACACATATATTATATCTAAGATATGCTTTAACATATTTAACATGTATAAAACTGCCTGCCATCTAGGGGAGGGAGTAGAAGGAGGGAAGGGAAAAGTCAGAACAGAAGTAAGTGCAAGCGATAATGTAAAAAATTACTCATGCATATGTACTGTCAATAAAAAGTTATAATAATAATAATAATAAAAAAGAATAGAAGTTCCAAAACAACACCTTCCCCAAATTTGGGGAATACACTTTTCTATTGTACACACGCACATGTAGAAGTTAGGTTCAAAGGAGATTGAAACTTAAAAGTTCAAAGGTAGTTAGCACTAGAAAATAGAGTTTCCTATTACCTCTGGGATCAAATACAAAATACTTGTTTGGCATTCAAAGCCCTTTATAACCTTCCTCACTTAGCCCCCTCCAACCTTCCCAGTCTTCTCACTTCTTACTTCCCAACATATAGTCTTTGATCTAGTAACACTATCCCAGAGGGCTGTTCTACAAACAAACCACTCCATCTCTGGACTCTAGCTGTTCTCCCTGGTTCTCCCCCAATGGAATATACACCTTCCTCAACATTGACCATCATTAACTCCCTGGCCTCCTTTAAATCCCAATGAAAATCCTATCTCTTATCTTTTTCAATTCCTCTGAATTCTTGTGGCTCCCCTCTCTTAATTATTTTCCATTTATCCCGTGTTAATCTTCTTTCCCAGAGTACTGTTTAAGAAAGATAAAACAGGTTGTATTCATGGTTTTATTTCTCCTAAGTAGGCATGTAGACATGGGAGCTCCAAGTAGGCACAGGCAGTAGAAGTCGGAAAGACAAAAATCACAGGGTGAGGTGTTGGTATAATCACCTAGTGGTCTTTATCAGGTCATTGGTTGTTTTTTGGGACTGGGAGTCAATATGAATTGATCTCAGTTGGTTATCTGACAAAGCAGGGGGAAGATGGGTTCAATATGTCAATACTATAAAGAACCTATGGTCTGCCTAGCAAGGAATTTTCAGTTTTATCTGATTCCCAGGTCTGGCCTCTTCTGTAGATTCTTGAGCAAATCAAAGTGATTATTATTAACCATTCAATTTTCACATTCCATATTTCTGGTCAAGAGGAACAGATCATGGGGATTCCTCACAGACCAAAAAGGAATAATTTTGTTCACCAAGATGGTGGAGCCCTGCAGACCTCAGGATAGATCACCAGCAGCAGAAAGGAGAGAGGAATGAAGCTTCTCACCCCACAAGGGAAAGGAGCTAAAAATATCATACCCTCAGCTGATTTCACCCTTCAAGTCTCTTATTAAGGTGGTGAGCCCATCATTAGGGGGAAAAAATGCTAACACACTTGGATGAAGGCCTTGGTGATTGGGTGCATAAAAAGGAGAGAGGAAAACAAAAAGGGAAAAAAGAGGATAATATACTCAGCCCTGTCCAGACTCTTGGGATAGATGTCTTATCTGGATATCATCTGCTTCTGGGTCCATACTAGACAAACTCTGAGGTTCCACGAGGGTTCCACCATTTACTCAGGAGCATGAGCTTTCTGTTGATCTAGGAGACCACAACCACCTATGGTAGATATAGGAGTAGTCAAAAGGATCTGATGGATCCCTTGAGAGAAAACTCCTTGCATCAATCTTTGAATATGTGGTTTCCAGGCACCATAACACAGATACTAAGTTAATAGTCTTTATAAACAATCCTTAGAGATGATCCAGCCACATGGGGCTAAGTTTAAATAACACAATAAAATTTCTCTCACAACTCCTATAATTGAATAATTACATTAAGTCAAATATAGCTCAGGCACTTAGGAGCTTACAGTAGACTAGTTCTGAGAAAGGAGATGTGCATATCATTAGAGTAACCAAGAAAATGTAAACATTAACAACAAGGCCTATCTTAACAGAGGCACATCACTAACTGAAGCCTCCCTTAGAGGTAGCCAGGGAAGGGGAAAAGAACTAAAATTGGGACAGCATAGGTTAGGGAAATAGAGGATGCAGAAAGGATAGTTCCTGATGTTTCATGTTATTCACTGTGTGCATTCTTAAAAAATATTGTACTGATTATGTTTGATAAATTCACTAGTAAATGTCCAGTTCTGGTATGCTTTTTCCCCTTATGAAGACTATTTTTCTGCCATTTAAATCATCAATTTGGATATAGCTCTTAGAGAAAAAGAATTGAGTCCTGTTGCTTTTATCAAAATTTACTATTTCATTTAATTAAGAAAATTTTCAGATTATCTTGTCTAATTCCCTCTTTTGGGAGATATAATTCTATATTGTATATATAGGGATATAATCTCTATATTATAATTCGATCATAAATATAGGTCAAAATTATAAGGTGTTCATACTTGCATCCTATTATAATAATTCAGTGATACTCCAGTATCGATCTCTTATTTAATAGAATGTTTATTTGACAAAAATTACTGGGAAAATTGGAAATTAGTATGGCATAAACTATGCATTGACCCTCACTTAACACCATATACCAAGATAAGATCAAAATGGGTTCATGATCTAGGCACAAAGAATAAGATTATAAATAAATTAGAAGAACATAGGATAGTTTACCTCTCAGACCTGTGGAGGAGAAAGGAATTTATGACCAAAGAAGAACTAGATCATTACTGATCACAAAATCAGTAATTTTGGTTGGTTATATCAAGTTAAAAAGATTTTGTATAAACAAAACTTGTGCAGACAAGATTAGAAGGGAAGCAATAAACTGGGAAAACATTTTTACAGTCAAATGTTCTGATAAGGGCTTCATTTCCAAAATATATAGAGAATTGATGCTAATATATAAGAATTCAAGCCATTCTCCAATTGATAAATGGTCAAAGGATAGGAACAGACAATTTTCAGATGAAGAAATTGAAACTATAACATGCCCTCCTGGAAGTTACAATTACTAGTCTGTCCTAGGCCCAACAGAGTACCTTTGACCACTGACTTTTGCAGTGTCAACTCTACCTGGCTCACCTCCTCTGAGGCCTTCAAAGGTCTCTGGCCATGATTTCTTGAATCTATAGTTTAATAACTGGTAGCACACTTGAGAACAGCCACGTGTAATCTTAAAAGCCTTTATTATACCTACTCACATAATGCCCTGACTTACTGCCCTTACTTGTTAACTCCTTAGTGAACACCTGGTCTGAAGACCCACATGTTCACTACCAAACTCCTTACCTCTCGGCTATCCATCTAGTCATATGAAAAGATGCTCCAAATCATTATTGATCAGAGAAATGAAAATTAAGACAATTCTGAGATCCCACTACACACCTATCAGATTATCTAAGATGACAGGAAAAGATAATGATGAATGTTGGAGGGGATGTGGGAAAACTGGGACACTAATGCATTGTTAGTGGAGTTATGAAAGAATCCAACCATTCTGGAGAGCAATTTGAAACTCTGCTCAAAAACTTATCAAATTGTGCATACCCTTTGATCCAACAGTGTTGTTACTGGGCTTATATCCTAAAGAGATCTTTAAAAAGGGAAAGGGACCCATATGTGCAAAAAATGTTTGGGGCAGCCCTTTTTGTAGTGGCCAAAAACTGGAAACTGAGTAGATACTCATCAAATGGAGAATGGCTAAATAAATTGTGGTATATGGATATTATGGAATACTATTGTTTTGTAAGAAATGACCAACAGGATGATTTCAGAAAGGCCTGGAGAGACTTACAGGAACTGATGCTGAATGAAATGAGCAGGACCAGGAGATCATTATATACTTCAACAACAATATTATATGATGATCAAATCTGATGGAAGTGGCTGTCTTTAATAATGAGATGATCCAAATCAGTTCCAATTATTAAGTAATGAAGTAGAATTGTTGTAATTGGGAAGGGAGGGAGAAAATATATATAATATATAAATATAAATTTCCCATTAGGATGACAGAAACTAGGTTCATGAATTACTACTCTTTACCAGTGTAACTGTCCATATTGAAATCTATTCCTTACAATAAAAACAAAAGTCTTTCTAACTTTAACTTCACAATTTAATAGATTTACATTTTTGTTTTACAAGTTTGTTTGCCTAATTATACTCTTCTGAAAGAATGAGATGCTTCAGAAAGTGCTTGACAAGTTCAAGAACTAATTTAACTCTTGTTTAGGCTATGGAGTGACAACAAATTGGAATCAAAACAGCAAGATCTTTCCCACTCACAGTTTGTTACAGTAATCTGCAGCCTTAGTATTGTTCTACTAATTAACAATAATTCAGTATTGCAATAGCAAAATTTCACTCTTTGTCTACCCTCATAATAGAAATTGACTATAAGAACCATAAGTGGGGACATGGTCCTTAAGGTCTACATCATTAGAAATTGCCTAGCCTAGAGAACCAGATGGACAGGTTTCTTGTATAGGAAGATGAATAAGAAGAATCCACCTTAGCCTTTTCTACATAACCTTTCCACCTTATTTATTCCTAGAGACAAATATTTATTAGCCTTAGATATCAGATATGGTTGATGCTGATTGTTGCCTCTATTTCTCTGCATGTACCCATTTCAGACAGTCTAAGGACACAGCAAACCTAAGAATGAAACTTCAAAAAAAAAAAATCCAGAGTCTTGAAGTCTCACTAATCACAGTAGGTTTGGATATAATTGTTATCTATATCAAATTATTGGTAGTATATTATTACATATTGATATATTAATTAACTAATGTATTGATATAATATAATGTTATTATATTATATCATTATTATTATAATGAACTTTTTACAAATGAAAATTTGGCAGACTTTTTAAAATCACAAGGGCTGTTGTGACAGCCCTTTTTGTAGTGGCAAGAAATTAGAACTTGAAAGGATTCCCATCAGTTGGAGAATGGCTGAATAAGTTAAGGTATATGAATGTTATGGAATATTATTATTTTATAAGAAACTATCAGCAGGATAATTTCAGAGAGGCCTGGAGAGACCTACATGAACTAATGCTGAGTGAAATGAGCAGAACCAGGAGATCACGGACATGGCAATAGCAAGATTATACGATGATCAATTCTGATGGACATGGCTCTTTTCAACAATGAATTTTTTTCTTCCTCCCTTCCCACCATCCCCTCTCTTAGACAGCAAGCAATTCAATATAGATTGAACATATTTGCCAAAGTATTTAATCATTGTTCTCAAGACCTTGAGAATTTTCTAAGATCTATCTTAACAGCTCTATAATTTTAGTTAGCTAACTTTATTTATGTAGTCCCCAGGTTGCTCAAAACTAGAGTCCACAAGAAAAACAAACAAACAAAAAAAACATGCTTTTCCCTTTTTAAGGGGGCAGTCAAGAATGTTAAGAAATCTTCCCCAGCATTCTAACTACAGCATAGAAATTTTTTCTTGCTGGCTGCATTTTAAATCTTTCCAGGTAACAAAATCTAGCTCGCAGAACAAATATGACACAGGCATTCTGCATAGAGACATAGACACAGACAAAATGAGTGGAAGAAGACTGTCCCATCTTTGCCAGAAGCCATAAAATTTCTATTCTAAAGCTCTTCACCTCGTCCAGTATCCCAGAAGGATGAAAAGATGGCAATTGCTCCCGAGCTAGAAGGGCACTTTGGCAAATTTTGCAAGAATTTCCAAGTCTGAAGTTATCAAGCTGTGCATACCCTTTGATCCAGCAGTGTTGTTACTGGGCTTATATCCCAAAGAGATCTTTAAAAGGGGAAAGGGATCCACATGAGCAAAAATGTTTGTGGCAGCCCTCTTTGTAATGGCAAGAAACTGGAAACTGAGTGGATGATCATCAATTGGGAAATGGCTGAATAAGTTATGATTTATGAATGTCATGGTAAATTATTGTTCTGTAAGAAATAACCAGCAGGATGATTTCAGGAAGGCTTGGAGAGACTTACATGAACTGATGCTGAGTGAAGTGAGCAGAACCAGAAGATCATGATAAACAGCAACAACAAAATTATACAATGATCAATTCTGATGGAAATGGTTCTCTTCAACAATGAGAGATCCAAATCAGTTCCAATTGATCAGTGATGAACAGAACCAGCTACACCCAGCGAAAGAACAGTGGAAATGAGTATGGACCACAAAATAGCATATCCACTCTTTCTGTTATTGTTTGCTTGCATTTTTGTTTTTCTTCCCAGGTTATTTTTATCTTCTTTCTAAATCCGATTTGTCTTGTGCAGCAAGATAACTGCATAAATATGTATACATAAATTGTATTTAACATATACTTTAACATGTTTAACATATATGGTTAACATATACCTGCCATCTAGGGGAGGGGGGGGGAAAGGAGGGGAAAAGTTGGAACCGAAGTTTTTGCAAGGGTCAATGGTGAAAAATTACCCATGTGTATGTTTTGTCAACAAAAAAGCTATTAAAAATAATAAAATAAATCTAAAAATATGAAAAAAAAGTTAAAAAAAAAAAAAGAATTTCCAAGTCTGGGCATCCCTATCAAGGAAAATTTGTTGAGTGTGGAGCTCAAGATGTCTCAGACAAGCCTTCCTAGGAGATTAGATTGTCCCACTATAGTTTCAAGGGAGAAAATAATGGGAGGGCTTATCGTAACAAGGAAGGGATGAAGCCAGGGAAGACCAGACTCTCCCCATACAGGGCTACCAAATATTAAGGTTCAAAGGAGATCTCAAAAAGTTAGGGTTTCAGACTTGTGTCAAGAAGTGACTCAAAAGAATTTACAGGTTTGAATCCATCTCCAAGTGAAGGGGCAAATTTTATTATAATTGTAATGCCAATTGAAGCAGACTAAATTCCAAAAGGATTTAGCAAAGAAGGAGAAAAAAGACAATTTTATAAAACAATATTAGAAACACAAGGGGCTTCATGTTATTTATTTGCTAATTTTATGGCCTACTGATAGGTTTGAGGGGTGGTCTATTCACTATATAGTTCATAAGAACTTGGTTATCAGTGACAAACAGATTGTTTATCTGACAATCTGCTATGTGGGAACACTCCAAGGCCAGAAGACCTTAAGGTTATGATAAACAGATTGCTTATCTGATGGTTATCCTAAGATCAGGAAGCCCCCCCCCCCCCCCCCCCCCGGTCATTGCAACTTTTCCTTGGAGCTGCACTCCATCAATAAGAACTTCAATGGAATTCAGGACTGGTTTTGGTTGGCTAGCACCAGCACTGGCAATATTTAGGGTCATCAGACTGCTTAATTAGATTCTGACTGATCTTTGACCAGTTATCAGGAGTTATCCAGCCTTCAGAAGAGACTTATACAACATAGCATGGTCTCCAACCCCAGAGCTGCTGAAAGAGTCATAGTGAACTATAACCAAACTAGCAAGAGTCCAAGATGGGGAAGGGACTCACTCACATGTCAACATCAGAACTTCAGGAACAACAAGTCCTATGGTGCCATGTCTGGTTGCTATTAGAAAAGATTCCCAATTCTCTAAATCTCCATTGTCCTGTCTGAGTCACAGGTACCTTTAATATCAATCTTTTTCTCCAGAGTTCCATTTTTTAAAGACAAAATAGCTTGTATCCCTGGCATTGTGCCTCTTAAGTAAACAGACATGTATTCATGGGAGAGGTTATAAAGACAAAAATCACAGGCTGGGGGCAGTGGTGTAATCCCATAGTGGTCTTTATCAGGTCCTCTCTGGGATGGTTTGATTTTGGAACTGGGAATTATAAATCAGTGTGAGCTGGTTATCTGGCATGGCAGGGGAAGTTCTGAGTTCAACATACTGATACTGCAAGGAACTTCCCAAGAACAAATGCTGCAAGAAACGTGTGATCCATCCAGCAAGGAATGATCAGGGTTTTTTGTTTTTGTTTTTGTTTTTGTTTTTGTTTTTGTTTTTGTTTTTGTTTTTGTTTTTGTTTTTGTTTTTGTTTTTGTTTTGTTTTGTTTTCTTTTGTTTTGTTTTGTTTTGTTTTTATTTTTGTTTTTTCTGATTCCCAGGTCAGTCCAGTCTCTTCTGGATAGTAAGGGAGCTTGAGCAAATCCAGGTGATTAGTAAAATCGTTAACCATTCCATTTCACATGTCTATAAGCAAACACAGTTGTTTGCTTATTGTCTCTCCCATTAGGCTGTGAACTATTTGAGAGCAAGGATTATCTTTTGTTTCTTTTTGTACCCTTAGCACAGTGCCTGGCACACAGGGAATAAGGCACATGCAAGTATAATACAAAATGAAATATGGAATAATTCTGTGGAGAGAGAAATCACTTCCATGGGGTAGGAACCAAGGAGAAGTAGTGCAATCAGGACAGATTTCATGCAGGTGCCTGTCCTGCACCTTGGAAGAAGACAATAATTTCAAGAGGCAGAAGTGGGGAGTCATCAGAGATAATGGATGAGTAGCAAGAAGGCTATCAAAGCTGAACTACAGGGAAAGCCTAGCTTTAATTCATTAATTCAATCAACTCTCTGCCATGTGTGAGATGAAAGACAGTCTGGCATGTGGATAAAAAGCTAAACACAAGAACAGGAAGGCCAGTCCCACATTGATACATGTTGGCTGTGTGACATAGACAAAGCACT